>NC_053493.1:324479442-324549442 GCF_905171775.1 Rana temporaria
TGTGTCATAACTTAAGTAAGTGAGTAACTCATTTAAGTAAATCTGTAAACTGTTGGGACTCTAAATAGTGATGAGAGGCTAGCTTTAACCAGATGTGGACAAATGCATTATTGTCTCAGGTATCTACTCTAGTAATCATGAAGTTGTTTTTCAGAAAAACTCTGGAGCCACACGCTGCTGCCAAAGGGTACAATCAAATTTATTGTTCGGCACAAACATACTTTCTACCCAGGGTCATTCCTACTAGGCCTTAATTATAAAGCTGTATGATTAAGTCTCAGTAGGGGGGCGAAACGTGAGGGGGAGGATCCTGGGTGGAGTGTCTGTGCTTGTGCTGAACAGTAAAGTTTTGCCATTTGAACATTGTGCTTGGTTGCTGATTTGTGTGTGCAAAGGCATGTCCTAGGAGGAGCAAGGGAATTGGACGCGATTATTGCAGAGGTCTTAGGAGGGGCTTTAGCTTTTGAGAGAAACAATTTTTTTTTTCTGAAATGATAGAAATATTCAGCTTTATCCAACCAATCAAATGTTTCCCATATTTTACAATGTATGGGGGTGCAGGGCTTCCCCCCCTCAGTGCAGGTGTGGCGTGAGAAACTCTGAAATTGGAACGCATTAGTGTCTCACTGACACCTTTTTCCCTACGCTGCTCTGCTGATGGTGAGTGGCGGCAAGATAGGCTTTGTGTGCCATTTGCGACACTAGTGCCGGCGGTTGTCCAACCCTAATATAAATTTAAAAAGTAAAAGTAAAAATCATAGAACTCTCCTCCCTCTCCCCAATATGCTAAATCACGCACTTTGTCCACAGACAAATTTTGAGTTTTATAATATCATCCAAATTATATTCCGAGAGGGCTTAGTAAAAGCTTCCTGTGTTGCTGAGTATGTAGCACCTCAAAAGGTTGAAGCCAGCACATTGAGGTAACAGCCAGTCTATGAATGCTGTAATGTTCTCCAAAAACTTGAATGCTCCGAGTATGAGACGGGTCTCAAGGTGGATTTAACCTGTGATTTATCTAAGAAAATGTCCATACATACGCTTTAACAGGGACCACCAAGACATTATCCAATGCCCAGTTGAATTTAACTTGTCATTTGTAGTATACAGATGTCAACGTGCAGATTGCTACAAGGTCCACCAAGACCATAAATGCGCAGCTTAGATGTGTAACTTATGTACATGGCTTGGTACATAAGCATGATACATAATCATTCAAACGCTAGAGCAGGGGTGTCCAACTCAATTTCATTACGATTGCCCTCAAAAGGGCCAGTTGTATCTGTAAGATTAGATGTCCAGCGCATCCCCTCCTCTTACATTAGATGTCAAGAGCCACCCCACCATCAGAAGTTGAGTCCCTCACTCACATCACAGTGCACCCCCTTTCCTTATGCTGCTCCTGGGAGGAAGCTGGATGCATTGCTTGAAAGCAGAAAGTAAGGGTCTGGAGGGGGACCAGAGGAGGGTTGGAGCTCTCCTGCAGCTGCAGAAGAGGTGCGTATGGCCGGATTCGGCCCGCGGGCCTTGTGTTTGACACCTGTGCTCTAGATGGATTTAACCTTTCATTGGTAATACTCAAATGTCCACATGCAGACTTTTACAGGGACCACTAATGCTCTATATTGCCACAAGTATTGGGACACCTGCCTATACACGCAAGACATCCATGGCTCCATAGATGGTTTTAACATTTTTGATCCATTAAAAAAGGAAAAAAAATGTCTTCAAAATAAAAAACGCTAACGCGGAAAAAACGCAAAAAAACTCTATTGCAAAAAAGTAGAAAAACTAAAGGCTACTGACGTTTTTTATAACGTTATTTTAACGTCCAGTGTGCATTAGGGCTAATACTTTGCATATGTATGAAATGCTCTCACCTTTTGTAATGTTCCAAGGAGAATTGTTCCTCTCTGTCAGCTGGTAGCCATCATGGTGGTGAGGTAAAGTAAGACTTCAATACCTGAGGTGTCGTACCACTTTTTTTTTTTTTTTGTTGCTCCGTACATTAATTGTGCAGTGCATAAAACCTAACAATTTCATACCTCTGCCCCTGAGAATTTGGAATCCTCTGCTGACATCTTTGTATAATGGTCTGATCTATTGAATCACATTTAGATTTCTATGGATTTTTAAGACTGGTGGCAGGTGAAAGGCTGTTTGCGCTGAGCAGAGGCGGATGGCACGATGCTGTTAAATGGAATTTCACTCCTTTTTAAACAATGGCATGAATAATCCAAGTTGTCATCCGTGAGTGCCACAGGACGCCTACACTATTACTCATATCAGTACAGCATATCGTCTGCTAAATCCATATTTGTATTTAAATGACACATTTGGAGAGATTACGTTACTAAAGCATACGTAAAGGCAAAACCTTTTTTATTTGTTTGGATAAAGTAGGGAAGGTATATAGACCCTTTGTCAAGTTGTTCTTACAGCTTGTGTCCCCACTGGGGATAGCATGCCTCAGTTTGAGCTGGTGACCATTGTCACAGAGGCAGAACGTAGGATGAAATTCTCATTTTTACAGTTGTGGTGATGGGAGATCTTTCAATGGGGACAGATGTTCCAGTGACTGCTGTCTGAGATAAGGTCCCTCACTTTGTGAGATTTCCTCTCACTTCTTGTTTAGTCTCCATTACACTAAGTGAAGGGAAGTCTGTCCAGTTAAGAGCAGATGGCAAAACACAATTTGGGTGGTTTTAAGACTTCTCCAAACTAAAAAAAACAAACATTTGCACTTGCAAACACACAAGCAAATAAACTAGGGCTGTGGAAATTAACTATTAATTCATTGATTAATCTTGAATTTTTTTTGATCACTCAAATTTTTTTTGATCGATCAAAATTCTTTTGATTGGTACTCACCTCTCCGCCAGCTTCCGGGCCTTCAGGGAGTTCCCGTCGGAGATCCCGTGACGTCACGGACACCGGCAGGGATTGCCATGTCCATCTGAGGGGCTCCTTTGCTGTGCCTGCATATCTGCATGCCGGCGGGACCTTACTATCTGCCACACGCAAGGGCTGTTACACGTCCCTCTATCAACCTGCGATTCTACAGCCATCCACTGGGAGTTGTGATAGTTCCCTTCATGGGAAATCTACATGCCGACGGATTGATGTTAACCCCTCCTCATCTGGATTCAGCAGTGGTATCGTTGTACACATTTTTATACCAGTATCATACTTGGCTACATGTTTTTATGACTGCTTTTGCTACCGTTTGGTAATACTCGCACCATTTTTACAGTTTATGTAGCTACATCAATTTTATCTCCAGTGCAATGTTTATTTTGTTATCTACTTGAAGACTATAAAAGTTTTAATGCTATTCCCATCGAGCGCTGCCTTTTGTGTGTTTTTTGTATCCTGCTATCCATTTTTCCAGTTGTTGGTAGCTGCACTGGCAATCAGCCTGCAAGGAGATCAGCTAAATGTAGTTGGATCTGTATGTGCATTATAATTAATCGAAATTAGTCGATTAATCGATTAAAAAAAAATCAATTAATCAAACACAAAAATTTTAATCGGTAACAGTCCTAAAATAAACGTATAAAATACATTGTGTAGCGCTACCCCCTCAGGAGCTGCTGGTTAGATTTGGGATCTACTCTCATTAATTGATTCACCCCCTCTAATTGGCTCGAACCCTCCCTTGGCACCCCAGATAAATGCAATAGTATTGTGACCCCTACTTGGCTGGGGCCACAATAGCATACATAAACATGCAATGGTAATACAATAATATTGTTACCTCTTCCAGTTGGTGGCTCCCAAGAGTAAACACACCTCACACAGTTAGTATAGTCAAACCAAAAGAATAGCTTTACTTTGCATATGGAAAAGAAGGCAAAGGGGTTTGAACACAGGTTAAATATGCACAATATACACAAACATTAGCAATAAAATGACTCTGCAAGAGCTCTTTTGCAAGAGTCAACAAATAAAGAAAGGAAAACCCAAACTAAAGGGGTAATATTGTTAAGTATCAGTTACTATAGGCAGTCTTTGCTTATGGGCTCCCCCTAGCGGGCAGTCCTGCAAAACAGCTAATATAGAACTCTTTGCCAGGCCTGGCTCAAACCGCTCCCAAATGTCTCCTAAGAACAAAGTTTATGTTGCAGCCGTTGGTGCACTTTTAAATTGTAATCCAAAAGGGTAAAAGAGGGAATAAACTCAGTCAAACAGGGTATGACGAACACCAATGCTGATGAACTGATCTCTAGTCAGCGTCGGTCAACTCTGCGGGTATAACTCTCAACTTGTTAGGCCTCTCTGATTCAGTGAGAGATCAAACATGTGGCTCCGGTTTATGGAGTAACACTAAGTTATCAGCTGAAGTGGGGTTTGAAGTTTGGGCGTGTGCCCTCTCACCCGAACAGGCCAGATCCGCCTGAGTTCTTCACAAAGATGCGCCAATCAGTCACTGCTCCGCAACACACGGTCTCCGGTATCAGGCTCTCCACTGTTCCGATCGTCAGCTGGCAAGCTTCTCCGGTCTCCTGGAACATGAACTGGACACCCTTGGTCTTGCTTCTTTCCGGATAGTTGGTCTTCCGGTGGATCCAGGCCCAGGCTTCAGGCCTAGCAGCTCGGCTGTGCTGCTCTCCACAGCTCCGCAGAGGAGAAGATGTAGGTCCCGAGAGCGAAGTCAGCTCCTCCCTGTCTTTAAGTAACCTCCCCCATAAGTCTGTGCAGAGGTGTCATGTGCTCCAATAAGGCAGGGCATTGTGGGAAGTGTAGTCTGTTCCTACTAAGTGTCAATGGAGTCCATATCTCCCGGTACTTCTGATCCCACAATGCATTGCTTTTAACGAAATATCAACATATATGTACAAATGTGGCTGGAGCTCCGGTGGGGATTCAGGCTAGGTGGGGATTCAGGCTAGGTGGGGATTCAGGCTATCAGTGGTCCATGATAGTGTGACCCCGCTACAATTGTAATAGTGATTCTGGAAGAAAACCAGTGCTTGCTTTTATAGCTATCTGTTTCCTAACAAATAGGAGTCCATCTGCTCGGCGCTGGTTGTATTATCGTACCCATAGATAGGAAATGTTCACCATACCATTCAGTAGACCAGGAGTCTCCAAGCATTCTAAGGAAAGGGCCAGTTTACTGTCCTTCAGGCTTTAGGGGGGCTGGACTGTGACCACTGAGAGTAAATAATGCCAGATCTTTGGTATTACAGGGAGAAATAGTTGGTGTCATTGGGAGGAATTGTGCCCTATCGTCTGTCAGTGGAAGGAATTATGCCCCATTGTTGGTGTCAGTGGAAGGAATTTTGCTCCATTGCTGGTGTCAGTGGAAGGAATCGTGCCCCATTGTTGGTGTCGGTGGCAGTAATAATGCCTCAAGGGCCGGATAAAGGCAAGCAAAGGGCCACATCCGTCTCCAGGGCCGCAGTTTGGAGACCACTGCAGTAGACTATAGCTAAATTGGGTGATGCTCTTCATGGTTTTGGGCAGCAGAAGATCACAGCAGACATTGTCCGCCAGTTGTGGCAGTGCTCAGATCTATGAGACACCAGGCTTTGTGCTATAGGATGGCACAGCACGGAACATGCCTATTCACTACTATGAGTAAAGCTGGTTGGAACCTCAGCCAATTTCTTCAGCAGCTTGAATTCGGTTCATAGGTGGCCCTTTAAGCACCACAAGGCTCATCGTAATTCAATATATTCTAGATTGTAAGCTCTAACAAGCAGGGCTCTGTGATTCCTGTACTGTCTGCCCTCATGTTGTAAAGCGCTGCGCAAACTGTTGGCGCTGTATAAATCCTGTATAATAATACAGTTTTTTTTTTTTTTTTTAACTGGACCTCTGCGGTTCACACAGGGGCAACCCAACTTACAGCGCGACTTTGCATGGCAACTTCAGCGCAACTTACAACGCGACTTAAAGTTTCCTCCAGGACAGGCGACTTTGGCTGTGGCCAATCACAGAATAATCCGCTCTGTGGGAGGGAGGGGTTTGACTGAGTAAACAATTTTCTCTTCCTGTAAAGTTGCTTCAGTTAAGACAGTGATCCGACTTTGGAGGCAACTTCCATTGAAATCAATGGCTACAAGTCGCCTTGAAGTAGTACAGGAACCTTTTCTGAAGTCGGAGCGACTTTAGTAATGTGCATTAAGACGGCTCTCATTCACTTCAATTTAATTTCTCATGTCGCACGACTTGGGGTGTAGTGTGAATCGGCACTTAACCACTTGCCGACCGCGCACCGCCGTTCTACGTCGGCAAGGTGGCTCTGCTGGGCGAGAGCACGTAGTAGAACGTCCTCTCTCTCAGCCGCCACTAGGGGCGCGCACGCGCCCCCCGCTCGCCCCCGACTCCCGTGCGTGTGCCCGGCGGGCGCGATCGCCGCCGGGCACACGCGATCGCTCGTTACAGAGCGGGGACCGGGAGCTGTGTGTGTAAACACACAGCTCCCGGTCCTGTCAGCGGGGAAAACGCTGATCTTCTGTTCATACAATGTATGAACAGAGGATCAGTGTTTCCCCTAGTGGGGCCACCCCCCCCCCCCACAGTAAGAACACACAAGGGACATACTTAACCCCTTCTCCGCCCCCTAGTGTTAACCCCTTCACTGCCAGTGGCATTCTTATAGTAATCCAATGCATTTTTATAGCACTGATCGCTATAAAAATGCCAATGGTCCCAAAAATGTGTCAAAAGTGTCCGAAGTGTCCGCCATAGTGTCGCAATACCGAAAAAAATCGCTGATCGCCGCCATTACTAGTAAAAAAAATATATTAATAAAAATGACATAAAAATACCCCCTATTTTGTAAACGCTATAACTTTTGCGCAAACCAATCAATAAACGCTTATTGCGTTTTGTTTTTTTGTTTTTTTTGTTTTTACGAAAAATAGGTAGAAGAATACGTATCGGCCTAAACTGAGGAAAAAAAATGTTTTTTTATATATTTTTGGGGGATATTTATTATAGCAAAAAGTAAAAAATATAATTTTTTTTCAAAATTGTCTCTCTATTTTTGTTTATAGCGCAAAAAAAAAAAAAAAACGCAGAGGTGATCAAATACCACCAAAAGAAAGCTCTATTTGTGGGAAAAAAAGGACGCCAATTTTGTTTGGGAGCCACATCGCACGACCGCGCAATTGTCTGTTAAAGCGACGCAGTCCCGAATCACAAAAAGTACTCGGGGGTTAAGTGGTTAAACACCTGAAAAAGTGCTTTATTAAAATGCAAATTTCTTCCTGTTCAGGCGTTTTCCATTAAAATCCTATAGGAACAAAAACGCCTAAATCTGCCTGAAAAGTAACCTGTGTACACTCAAATGTGAACAGGGGCCATTGAAATGAACGGGATGTTGCTTGTTTAGCGCTTATGAGCTTCAAGTCAAAAGGCTCAAGTGTGAACAAGGTTGTTTTTATAAGCATTCTTTTAGAAAGATGTGTTATTTATTCATTTATTTTGCTTTTTAAAAAAATTGGGCATCTAAATGATACTTGGATTGGGTTCAAACTGCTGCTATGTCCGACATCGCATGTGATTCGCATCGCATTTGGACCAAAGTCGTGCAGGACCTTTTTTTTTTTTTGGTCTGCACCAGAATTGGATCGCTTGGGTGTTCAATTCCATGCCATCCGATTCCTGTCCGAATTGACAGCTCGCACTGCGATCTACAAACTGATCTGGGGGTGTCATTAACTTTGTATTGACCCCCACAGCAGCTTTTTTCTACCGATCAGCTTTTCTTATTGTTTGTGTATTTTATGTTGGGTCCAATGCAATTCCTCTTCTTCCAATGTGGTCCAGGAAGGTCAGAAGTTTGGATACCCCTGCTCTAAAGGTGTTAAATTAAAAATATTCACAAAACACGATACATTCCCTTTTTCCATTGTTGCTGGGGGGCCAATACTGAAATCTGTTTGGGTTGTATATAAAACATCCGGTTTTTCCATCTGTTGTTTATTAGCACACTATGGCCTATCTAGAAGGGACCTTCGGTGTCACTTACTAGACCACTTTTATGTTGTAACTTGAATGTGGGAACCTCTACTACAGGATTCCCTTTGGCCAGAAGCTGTAATTATAGCTTTTAAAGTAACATTTGACATGTGGCACTGCATTACATTATGCACTTTGATCTTGCGGAAGCGAATGCCAGCCGCTCGCAAATCTTCTCCGGCATTTAATTACAAGTAAATTCATTTTGTGTTATGTGTAGCAGAGTGTTGGTGAACTGAAGTATATTGCAACCTGTGGGCTGCTTCTTTTCTTGTATGGTTATCTGTACAGACTCATTACATTAGCAGCTATTTTGATATTTCCTTGGCACTTTAATAGGAAAAAACATAGAAAATGTTTAATTTAAAGTGGAGTTCCACCCATAAATATAACATTACATCAGTAGTTTTAAAAAAATGTCATTAGTCCTTTACGAAAATGTTTATTTTTTTTAGATGCCTTCAAAGTGTTGTTGCTAGGCAGAATAGTTAATCTTCCCATTTCCTGCACCTAGGTGCTTAATGCTTCCTAACCTACACCGCACAGACTCCTGGGAATGTAGTGGGTGTAACTTTCCAGGAGTCTGTGCACTCTCCAGTCTCAAAGAATCATGTGACTTGGACAGCACAGGTGCTGAAACCTGATCTGACACTGCTTGTGCAGCACTGAGCATGTGCGACATCTGCAAGGCTGAAATCCAGGAAGTCATACAGTCTTGCTTCATGATGCCCACACTTAAGATGGCCCCAGTCAATTTCTATTTTATAAAGTGTTTAAATGCTGTAACAAACTAACAAAACGGACCTTAGTTTACAGACTAACTTTACTAGAATACATTAAGCTTCTGTATTACAGGGTTATTTATATTTAAAAAGTGAAATTGTGGCCGGAACTCAGCTTTAATGTTATTAAAATAAAATTTCCTTTTTAAATCTGCAATTGTAATTTCCTGCTTGTTTGATTGGCTCACTGATTTTTCCCAGAAGTCTACACTAAGGTACAAGTCAGGTCTTAGGCATCCCCTGCAACAAAATGTTTTTTTTTGGTGAAAGTGTTTGTTTATTACTTGTAAAGAGATGTATACCTTGCAAAGAGATGTATACCTTGCAGATGTCTTCATTGGAGCCCTGCAAGTGCAGCAGCTGTACAAGAATAAAACAATTGCTCCCATTCCAAGTTCATATCTAAAAGACAAACCGCTATTCCTTCAAAGCAACAAAACAGTAGGATATATATATAAAATATGGATTTTTTTATTAATTTCATGAATTTAAATGAATATGAATCTATTGTCTGCCATTATCCGCATCTTTAGCGCAAGTGCACTCATGTTGCATCTTTGATGTGGTTTTTGAGTCGCATAACCTGTGAAAAGCACACCATAAGCACCGTAAAATCTTGACAACATTGTATGTATTTTCGGCACCATTATCTGCACTTTTTTTTCTGTCTGCAAAATGCCGATAACGCCATTTTCTGCTGATGTGTTTCGGCCGCATCTCTCGAATCTACAACAAAATTTGTTACAATCTCTGCAATATACATAGATCACCCAGAAGGGGTCGTTTTTTGTTTTTTTTTCCCCACTACAGAAGTGGAGTTATTCTTTAAGGGCAAAGAGCAATTATAAATAAAAAGTGATTTGCAGTGACGGTTGCAAAAAAAAAAAGTAGAAATGCGACTGTTCATACTTCCACTACCTAAATGCTGCTCTAATGTAAAAAATTGGCGCTTGATGTTTCTAAAGAAACGGGCACTTCTGCGTCCTGTGGGGGTCAGGAGAGGAGCTACAGAGGGCCCATGTGCACCTCAGCTTTTCCAAAATCTGACATGACACTTTTTGCATAAAGCAACACATTACCATGCATTGTGGAGTGTTACAAGGAAAAAGTGTGATTCAGCCCCGAGCGGAATTGAGACCAGGAATCTGACATTCTTGAAAGTTTCCATTTCTGAAGACACTTGAGGCAATGATCTGAAATACAGTGGAGATCGGTGATGCAGGCAGTCGGGATGCTGAGAATTTACTAACTTTATTAGTGACAGAGTTGCTTTATTAAAAAAATAGAGTGTGTGGGGGAGAGGCTCTGTGTGCAAAATTTAATTGGGATTTGCATTGGGAGTCATTGGCTCGTATCTTAAATATAAATACATTCTGGCTTGCCTGAGAAGGATAGCTCCATAGATGGTCTGGCTGATGTCTTATGGACAATAGAGCAACATGCTCTTAAAGCTGTAAACCGAGAAAAAATAATCTGCAAGACAAAATGTGCTAGTATACATAGCACACAATAAAATACTTGCCTTAGAATGAAGAACGATGGACTGACTTCTTCCATTTTTTCTTCCGTGATGGCGGGCTCCGGTGCTGTGAGTAGCCGGAAGCCGCAATGGCGTCACTGTAGGTAAAAATAACAAAGCGGGGTTTACAACCACTTTAAGCCTGAACTCCAGGTAGATACCATGATTTGAATATGTATTGATGAAATTAATTAAATGTGTTGCATTGCAAGTACCTGAATTAGTCTTGAGGGTACATTCACATTGGAGACGGGTTTGAAAAGTTCCACTGAACTCGCACAATTTCAAACCCACATTTCATGGTTCAGGGGTGATTTGAAAGACATTTGTGCAGGTTCATGCACAGATGTCTATTGAAATTGCCTCCAAAGTCTCCAAAAGTAGTGCAGGAGCTACTTTTGGAACTCGGTGAGGCGCCGCAAAGTCGGTGTTGCACTGATTCGGACGGTGCCGCTGTAGGCAATAAGCTGTTATTTGGCATGCGATTTTAACATTTTTGTAAGCAACACTCAAACCAAGGGAGAAAGGGGCAGCATTAGTAGCCATATGGGCTCAGTTCAGAGAACATGTTCTGGCAGAGAAGCTGGTGAGATACAAAAGCAGTGATGGCCTCATTCTTCTACTCCTTGCTTGATTGTCCAGTCATGTGTCTGGGGATGCACATTTGACCCAGTGTTCTTGAACAAGCAGAAGACAAGGACCTGTCTGTAGTGTTTGGTCCAGGTACCTGGATCACAAACTGACTATACAAAACTGAAAATCCTTTGGTTGGTTAGGGTGCCTCTATCGTTTTAAAGTGTACAGTCGAACCTCGGATTGCGAGTAACGCGGTTAATAAGCATTTCACAATATGAGCACTGTATTTTAGAAAATTGCGACTCGGTTTGCGAGTGTTGTCTTGCAAAACGAGCACGATTCAGGCCAAAGCAGTGTGCAGTACTGCTTTTGGCCTGAGGTGAGGGGGCGACAGAGCTGAGCAGAGCCGAACGTCGCCGATGGCAAA
Source organism: Rana temporaria (assembly GCF_905171775.1). Classification (NCBI taxonomy): domain Eukaryota; kingdom Metazoa; phylum Chordata; class Amphibia; order Anura; family Ranidae; genus Rana; species Rana temporaria. The sequence goes on from NC_053493.1 coordinate 324,490,721, forward strand.
TGCACGGAAAGGCCCGAGGACAGCACAGCTGACCTGGGCAAATCTCGGGTAGGAAGTCTTTCCGAGGTTTCCGGTGCCCCCCACCTCTGGCCGCATGCGGTATTGCATCCTATTAAAGTCGATGTGGAACAAATTATTTTCGTTTCCATTGACTTCAATGGGGAAACTCGCTTTGATATGCGAGTACTTTGGATTACGAGCATACTCCTGGAACGGATTATGCTCATAATCTAATGTTCCACTGTATTTCCACTTTTTTAACCAAGCTGGGATAGCGCCTACTTTATATTTGATATATGTTCTCATTTACGTGTAGCGCTACCCCCTCAGGAGCTGCTGGTTGATTTGGGAGTTACCACTAATCGTTGTCTAGGGTGATAGTAGTGAGTAGAGAAGTAAACGAATGTCCAATCAGCAAAATAGGTTTTCTGAATGCTTTATTTCACGGCCCAACACGACCAACATCAACATGAGGTAGGACAGGAAAGGTTGATGAAGTAAAGAACTTTGCGGTATCAGGCTTGGATGAAAGAGAAAGCAATCCTGCTTTCAGCGATCGTAGTACAACTCGTCGCCACTCTAGCCAGAGTGGGTGAAGTGCCCCCGGACAGACTCCTGCCACAAGCCTGGCAGCCGGAGTGTCACTTTAAGGATGCTGGGAGGAGCAGGTCTCTGCCACAGACCTGGTTCTGATGGGCCTCTGCCACAGGCCTAGAACTTGGGAGCTTATCCTCCCAATAAATGTGCGCAGGGTCAGCGGTTGACAGTGGAAGTGTACCTGTCAATGTCCTGGTCACCAGATCCCCGATGGTTCGTTCAAGTCTCTCAGACAACCTGCCTCCGGGTTCTCCTTGAGCCGATCCCCCCACCGCACAGCACGTAGCTTAGGATCTCTTCAATAGAGTTGGGGACCCAGTCAGTCACTGGGGCCCCTTTGTGGCATCAGTTGCTCCAGGCCAGGAGGGCCCAGAGTCTGGAACTCCGCGTTGCGCGCGACCCCAGGCTAGGCAGGCCATATTGGTGGGCCCGCGATGTGCGCACACCCTAAAGGTGGGTGCCGCACCAGGAACCCACGAAGAACCAAGAACAACGGCCTCTGCTACAGAAATACCCCCTCCCAGCATGCACAGCGAGGCTCAACTCCTCTCATTGGCTGCTGAGAAAAAGCGGCTCTGCCTGGATCCCTTCTGGCGCCATCCGCTGTCCAGAGATGAGACCACATCTCCGGACATACAGACCGACCCACAGGACAATCCAGAATTGGCGACAGACAATTTTAACACAATCAAGAATGAGAAAAGAAATATTGTTGCGCAGACCCAACCTAAAGTGCAAAAAAATAATTTTATCAGCCGTGTCTTAAGTGTGCCATACAGCACAAAACAAACATAATAGAAAAAGGAAGTTGCGCTAATTTAGAGTGATATAATGAACCAACAGTGACTAACAAACCATAGGTTAGAAACAGTTCAAAATATGGTGGTGAAAACCACCAGTAGTGTGAGTATAGATTGTAAATGACTATTGGATATCATGAATGTCTCTGCAGTTGATATACACAATTTAACAATCTAGGCAAGCCAAGAGGTTTGAAGCAGTCCACAGGTGTAGTGATGAAAGAAATCTCAGGTAACAGTGATGGCAACCACGCTGTGTTCAGAACAAACAGGAGACCTCCACCACAGATAATACTGACTCTTACCAGAATTCAGTAAATATACAGCATAAAAATCAGATCCAGCAGCAGCCCAAATGGTTATCTTCAACTAGCGATATCCCAATAGGGGAACTCTCCATTCATTAGTGATCACCATTTAAATCCAAGCTCCACAGATCTTGTTCACAGAGCGCAGATGTGTGATCATGTGACCCGTCGTCTTTCTCCTCTCTCTCAGGACAGCTGCAGCGCTGTGTAAACTGACAGCGCTATACAAGTACCTCCAATTCACATGGTGCAAGTCTGAGAATGGAAGAGCTGACAATCAGCAGAAACATGAAAGATCTGTGGAGCTTGGATTTAAATGGTGATCACTAATGAATGGAGAGTTCCCCTATTGGGATATCGCTAGTTGAAGATAACCATTTGGGCTGCTGCTGGATCTGATTTTTATGCTGTATATTTACTGAATTCTGGTAAGAGTCAGTATTATCTGTGGTGGAGGTCTCCTGTTTGTTCTGAACACAGCGTGGTTGCCATCACTGTTACCTGAGATTTCTTTCATCACTACACCTGTGGACTGCTTCAAACCTCTTGGCTTGCCTAGATTGTTAAATTGTGTATATCAACTGCAGAGACATTCATGATATCCAATAGACATTTACAATCTATACTCACACTACTGGTGGTTTTCACCACCATATTTTGAACTGTTTCTAACCTATGGTTTGTTACTCACTGTTGGTTCATTATATCACTCTAAATTAGCGCGACTTCCTTAATCAAGAATGAGAGCAATTACCTCTCTCATTCTCCCACTAACTTTAGCGTAGTGCCCTTACTGAAAGTAAAGGGGGCGCTACATACGCTATTCACACCTATGCATTTTTGCAGGCCATGTTTGCACGGGCACAGCAGCCCATTCAAATGAATAAGTTGCTGTGCCTGCGTTTCAGCCCCCCCCCCCCCCCAAAAAAAAGGTGCATGCAAAATGCGACCTCAGGGGGAAAAAAGACAATGTGACTTCCCTGCGGCCCCCACACATGCGTACATTACATTCAGATTGAATGGCAGCCCTGTGCGTTTCCACAGAGCAGTGCGTTTTTAGTTTTCACTGTGGCTGCTTTATGGGTGCAATACTTGCAGACATGAACCAAGCCTCAAATAACAAATAATGTGCTGCTTACCATTTTATTTGCTTCTTGCTGAAAAGTATAGTTGGCTTTTCATTCTCTGTAATAGTTAGGGGGCTGTGGAAAGTTGAGTAACCATAAGTACTGTGCACATCTCATTATCAGTTGTAAACTAGATTTGAATTTGTCTATAGAGTCCTATGTAAAAACCTGCTTCAACTAGTTAAAAAGGCAACAATGTTTTTTAATTTTTCGGTATGCTGTGAGAATGGAAACAAACATATAGTGGGGGTTTCTAAATTTTACTGAAATAGTGACTGAAGAAATGTGCTTTGAACTATGTGTTTAGCTGTTTGCGTGGAATTTCACTTTAATTAGAATGGAGAGTTGTGTTGTGGCAGAATTAAGTGGTACACTTGAGGACAATTGGCAGCTTTAATAAAACGTGGTAGTTTTGGGAGTGATGGGATGTAGTGAAGTCACCAATTATTCCATAACAATTCTCTTCCAGGAGTCAATTAAAATGTATTCTCAGGATGTGGAACTGTGAAGTTACAAGTCCGATGAATTGGCAGTTTTCCATGATTTAAGTGGTTGTAAGTGTAAAAAATGATATGAAGACTTGAAGAGACTAGTCCTTTTTTTTGTGGAATCTGAATAGAATAGATGTTGATCCCTCCATGTTTTAAATAGGGATGTGGTGATACCAAGCATTTGAGCGAGTATCTGTACTCCAAATGTTCCCTATAACGAAAACGATACATTGCAGTGCGATTTGCGTCAATACAAAATGAATGGGCGCAAATCTCACTGCAAAGAATTGTGTGCAATTTGAACAGTAATGCAGTGCACTGCGTATGTGTATATATAATACTAATATATCACACAGTCAGTGATTTGAAGCTCCATTTTGTCAGGTAAACAATGTTCGAACTCACAGTACATATCTGGTAGCAAATCTCAGCAGCTGGAGGTGCTCATAGGGCTGGAGCAGTTGTAGAAGCAGTCTGCCCTCAAGCTGACATCACTTCCACCCTATACCCATGGGGTCCCAGAACTTCTTCCCTAGCCCTGTCCACATCAGGCAGGCACTGATGTGGACACCCAAGGAGGAACTCAAATTGGGAACCAAATGGAGGACGAGAAGACTCCTGGTCAGATCATCAAGTGACTGCATCTACAGATGCGTAAAAAGGGCAGTTAGATAGAGCTATGGGTTTTCTCTAATGTGGCGATTGGTGGGCCTTTGATAGAAGGCCAAGACAGAGTGGACAGAACATTTTGAGCTACAGCATGTAGAACAGCCATTCTCCGGCTTTTCAACACAAAGAAACCCTTAAAATGACTTTCTGGTCTCGGGGAACCCCTGCTAAAAATGGTTCAACGCTACAACTCATGATACATGATGGTCAATGGGTAGAATTCTCCTTACACTTTTGATCATTGTGAAAAATTACCCCCTACAGATATCTAAAAGGATCAGTGGTGTCAGTGGGAACTCATCTGAGAGGCAGAAATTGCTTAAGGAACCCCAAGCAACCTCTGGCCTGGATGAGAAACTCTGATGTAGAAAGTCCATATATTTTTGACTTTTTGTTTTAAAATAGAACATCTTAGAAATTTGTCAGTGTAAACATGTTACTATACAAAAATCTGCCCCTACCTATGACTGGTCTTCACAGCAAGGAGCATTGGAAGGGCGGACACGTGTCGACAAACACACAGAATGACCAAGCTCAACTTACCAACCAATCGGCAACCAACTGAATTCACCTGTCCAACAGTGCTTTAAATTGGGGGTTTAGTTGCACACATTTGCAAATACATGTGTAAGCTGCAGGCCCCGTCAAGGCTCCCTGTGTACTGCAGTCCTAACTCTAAAATTTAAAGTCTCCTCAATGGAAGCACATGTATGCTGATGGATAGATGAAGGGCAGATGACTGGAGGGAGCCCAACCCTCCTTAAAGAAGCATGGGCACACTAAACACCCAGCACATAGAAGCAAAGGTGCTAGTGCGTTGCCTGACCACAATGACAACAATACAAAAAACAACTGTCACTGCCCCTACCTATGACTGGTCTTCACAGCAAGGAGCATTGGAAGGGCAGACGCATGTCAACAAACACACAAAATAACCAAGCTCAACTTACTAACCAATCAGCAACCAACCAAATTCACCTGTCTAACAGTGCGTTAAAAACAGGGGTTTAGTTGAACGCATTTGCAAATACATGCGTAAGCTGCAGACTAACCTAAGATAATAAAAGGGAAGCAGTGGTCAATCTGCCTTTCAAATGTTTTAGTAGATTGTTTAAAGCTAACGTTTAGAAATAGCAATTTTTACATAGTTGCGTTGGTCCAGCTCCAATTGTAAGTATGTATGTGTCATGCCAGTGGGATCCCTGTGGACACTAATGAAGCATTGATGCCTACAAGAACACTGCCACGTACCGTCATTTACCTACCTGTACGGGGCACATGTGGCTCCCCAGGCAAGGCCTGTGATATTACACTGGGGATGGAAATATGCCTATAAAAGCCCTGTGTGCATGAACCCTAAATGTAATAAAAGGCTGAGGCCCAGATTCACGTAGACTTACGACGGCGTATCAGTAGATACGCCGTCGTAAGTCCGAATGAGCGACGTCATATATTTAAGCGTATTCTGGAACCCAGATACGCTTAAATTTGGCCAAGATACGACCGACGTAAGTCTCCTATGCCGTTGTATCTTATGTGCATATTTACGCTGGCCGCTAGGGGCGTGTACGTGGATTTACGTGTCAAATATGTAAATGAGCAAGATACGCTGATTCACGAACGTACGTACGTACGCCCGTCGCAGTAAGATACGCCGTTTACGTAAGACATATGCCGGCATAAAGATAAACCACCAAAAAGATGGCGCAGCCCATGCAAGGTATGGACGACAGAACAGCTGTTGTATTTTACGTTGTTTGCGTAAGCGTACGTGAATGGGGCTGGGCGTAGGTTATGTTCACGTCGAAAGCATTGAGTATTTGCGACGTGATTCTGAGCATGCGCCGTACGAACGGCCTTCATTTACATGGGGTCACGGTTCATTTAAATGTAGCCCGCCTACTTTGGATTAAGCGGGGTTACGCCGGCCCATTTGCGCTACGCCGACGTAACTTACGGAGCAAGTGCTTTGTGAATACTGTACTTGCCTCTCTATTTTACGTTGGCGTAGTGCAAATGAGCGGTGCTGCTCCGGCTTAAAGATACGCCAAACTACGTGAATCTGGCTATGAGAGTTTATTACTACTTTACTTTGAGCTAGAGTGTCTCCAAATTACCTCACTGTCTACACCATTCATAGACCTATTGCCCGGACAAATGTCTATCTGTTCCCTACAGAAACAGCATTTTCTATATTCTGCCAAGTTTATCCACAATTTTCAAAAAAAAAACAACTATATGATGATCTAGAATAGTGTTTCTTTGTTCCCTGAACTTGGTGCTACTTTTTTCTTTTTAATTGCTGGCTGAAAAAACATCCTTGTGATTCTTACTCACTCAGGCATGTGGATCAGCAGAGTCTCTTATCAGTGCCTCATGTAAACTCGTTCTTATGCCACGTACACACGGTCGTTTTTCAGCATGAAAAAAAAAGACATTTTTCAGCATGTCCAAAAAACGACTTTTTTCCAACTTCATCATTAAAAACGATGTTGCCCACACACCATCATTTTTGAAAAATGATGAACAAATCGCGGTGACGTACAACACGTACGACGGTACTCTGAAGGGGAAGTTCTATTCGCCTTTGGGCTGCTTTTAGCTGATTCCGTGTTAGTAAAAGACGATTCGCACTTTTTTGTCTGTTACAGCGTGATGAATGTGCTTACTCCATTATGAATGGTAGTTTTACCAGAATGAGCGCTCCCGTCTCATAACTCGCTTCTGGGCATGCGCGGGTTTAAAACTTCGTTTTTTCCCACACACGATCATTTTTTACAACCCGAAAAACAACATTTTCAGAAGCCGAAAAACGATGTGAAGCCCACACACGATCATTTAAAATGAAGTTTTTAAAAATGTAATTTTTTTTTTCATGCCGAAAAACGACCGTGCGTACGCGGCATTAGAGTTTTCTCAATTAGGCTGAGCGAAAGACTAGCCATACACATGTAAATTTACCTTATTCAGCCCACAGCTCACCTTAACAGCATGGATGGATGAATCTCCACTGCTGGCTATTGTGTTTAGGCAACCATGAAATCCACGGCTGCCTGAATGTCCAAAACGTAACTGTAGCTTAGATAGGATGCAGTCAGTGTTAAGGCCCATACACACGATCGGATATTCCAACAACAATTGTCCGATGGACGTGTTTTGTCAGAAAATCTGACCGTCTGTATGCTCCATCAGACAATTTGTTTCCGGCAACAAATGTTGGATGGTCATGCTCTCAATTTGTCTGACAACAAATGTATTCCGTTGGATTATCTGATCGTGTGTACACAAATCCATCGGACTAAAATCCAAAGTACAAACACGCATGCTCAGAACCAATGCTAACCATCAGACAACATTAGTAGAAGTTGCCCGAAGGGTAGCGCTAAAGAGCAGAAAAACAACGTAGTTTCATGTATGTTGGCTGAAAAAGTTCTGCCATCTGTATGCAGAACAAGTTCACAGCCAACGCCCTTCGGACAAAAATCCATGGATTTGTTCGATGGAAGGCCGATCGTGTGTATGAGGCTTTAGACCAATATTTTTCTACCCAACCAAGTCCATTTTAAATCAACTTTTGTCGAGACAGGTGGTGCTGCCAGGGCCAATCGCGGATCAAATTTTGGCTGAATCGGCTGTAATTGGCCAAAATCAGAGCGGCGTATGAATAGCTTAAAGCCCAACTCAATTTTTACTGTGACCTTTTTATAGTGTTATTTTGGCCAAGTTGCCCCAAATAAACAATTTCCTTTTACTAACATATGGTCCCACTGTCGGTTTTGAATAAAACTGTATGTAGAACCAGCTACTTAAAGTATAAAGTGCTGTGTTCTGGAAGAGGAACGTGGACTTATGGGTAAAAAATGAAGTCAGGCTGAGCACGGCTCAACCATTCATGGGTGTTTAGGAATTAATTCAAGGCTTTCTCTGATTGGCTGAGGTGGAGAGGCAGGTGGATAGACCATCTTCCCGTCAGAGGACGACTTATATTCATTCATAAAATACAAGGTTACCTATAAATGGTCCTGCTCCGCTCGATTTGATTTTTTTTCCAGGAGCAGGACGGGAAGTGACAAAATACAACACTTAGTGTTCGTTAACCCAGAAGAAAAAATTACAGATCCCGGTCTTTTTAAAGCAGATTAAACGGCACAGTTTTTGTGCTGTGTAATCTGCCCCCCCCCTCTAAACTGTAAAAAAACCCTCCCTGAAGCTGCCACTTCCTGTATGTCCCTCTCTAAACTGACCACGATAACCAGGGCGGTTCGGCCCTGATCACTGTGGTCAAAGTGCGTCTCTCTCTCTCTCTCTCTCTCTCTCTCTCTCTCTCTCTCTCTCTCTCTCTCTCTCTCTCTCTCTCTCTCTCTCTCTCTCTCTCTCTCTCTCTCTCTCTCTCTCTCTCTCTCTCTCTCTTCCCCCCCCCCCCCCCCCCCCCGCCTCTATTAAGAAAATAAAAAATAAAAAAATTGTCACTGCCAGCCTCTCTATTACTATTAGAGGTTGTCATACCACACTGTGTATATCATTTCTAAAAACAAGCATTCTGAATGGCTATTTAGAGCTGTCTTTAGGCCGGTCATGTGACTCGCAGCCGCTTTACAGCTCTGAGACAGGGCTTCTGCGGGAGGAGCCAAATGGCCACGGGATCTCCCCGGCTGACGTCAGAAGGCGATCAAGGTCCCTCCTGCAGTAGCCGTGTACCAGAGCTGAAAAGGGGCCGCAAGTCATTGCTTTTAGGTAAACTTTACGGGGCAGACAGATGGATGCTTCTACCAAGGGGGCCCCCAAGGCTGAAGCCTCCCCAAAGTGAAAGCGGTACCATCCCGCAGTGCTTACAGACGGAGCCTCTCCAAGGGCCCTTTCACTTTTCTGTGTATGTAGGAACATCTTTGACTGCCATTGCTACAAGTGATTATATGCCCATTGTATACATGATGGTTTTGCAATGTTCATTCATAATGCAAGACATCAACTTTCCCAATAGGGATTTTCCATGATGGGAATCACAAATAAACAAAACTACAGGCATTCACTATAAATTCTATGCAGGCTTGCTTAAAGAACTTTTTTATTTATTTTTTTCAGTTTCGAATATAGAGCTGAGAAAGATTTTAGACGTTTGTATCGCCCATGGGGGAGATCCTCTGTCCTCCTATCCTATAGGAAATATGTAAAAATATCCAGGAAGTAGGAGGAAATCCCATCCTTGATAGTTGTCACTAGAACAAGTGTCCCTATTGAATGTTATCTTCTTCCAGTCACCACTGTAACATTTTGGATTTTCCGGCAATGGACAATAGGGGACACGTGAGTTAGGATGCCTCAAAGGGGACGACGACACAACAAAGCGTTTTTTTTTTTTTTTTTTTTTTACTTGTATCCAAAAGAAAAAAAAAAATCCCCAAATGATTAGTAGCTCTATGCCAGTCAGGAAAAGCGCAATTTGTTTTGACTGTGTAATTATTTGTAATCTAAGGCTGAGTCTAACACACGTGGGTATCAGTTTAGCTAATAAGTTGTTGGCAAATATGTACAAATCTTCTGTATCTCATTACAAGGATGGTTATTTTAACAGCAAATGCAGACATTGGGGATTTATTGCCTTGAAGAGTGAGCACTAAAGGAGAGCAGATGATTGACAGTGAAGTAAATTATATAGTTCACTAATACCCTGTCACTTACCACCTGTAATTTTCTTAACGTAAACCTGTATTATACTTGTGCATTTCAAACTGAGCATAGGATGGAAAAATAACAAACTAAAAAATGCAGCGGAGCTTGCCTTAAAGCCAAACTCTGGGCTACTTACTAGTTTTCATTCATACTTCCTTTCCCTATACACCTGTTACACATGCCTTTTATGTATTTATATATATAAATACTGTATATATAATTTTTTTTTATATTATTATTTATTTATTTTTCTCTGAGAAAATGACCTTGTAAATATAATGTCCTCACTTCTGTTCATAAACTGCAGCTATGCCTGGGGACCTGTAGGTGTTTTTTCCTTTTTGAGTTTGCTTGGCTGCTCTACTATTCCCATTATGCCATAGGGATTTGCCATAGGGATTTTAGCTACATTCTTTACTGCACACCACTATGTATTTCACATCACTCTACTGTACACACTGTTCTGTACTGATTATTGTATTTTTAATACTACTGTCCCACGCTACAGACAGTAGAGCTGCGCGATTAATCATTAAAAAAAATCACAATCTTGATCCAACCCCCCCCCCCCCCCCTTCACGATCTCTGTGCAGCATTTATATGATTCATTAATGCAAGTGCAGAGACGTCTCTGCTCACTCAGCTGTCCTAAAAAAAACAAGCAGCCAAAAGTTTATCAACATTGTCAGCGCTGGGAGATAAGTATAAACAAAGTATCTTTTCATTCTTTTAGATCTAGGCTGGGTTCACACTTGTCCGACAATCGCTCCAACGTTGGGTGCTCATGTCGCATGACGTCTTAAAATCAATGTTTTCCTATGAGAGCCGTCTTAACTGGTCCGACACAAATTGGTCCGACTTTGAAAATGCTCCCTGCACTACTGTGGTCCGCCTTTGATCCTACTTCAGCCCATTGAAGATCATTGAAGTTGAATCAAAGTAGGATCCTTGTCCTTACCATCCGACTTTTGACATCCGACATGGTGATTACAGCAGCAGTGAAAGGAATTTATCTCCCACGGGGATTGTTTTGATTGGTCAAAGGACAAGTCAGACTATCACAAAGTTGGATCAAAGTAGTATCCTGTTCATTCAAGTCAGATGGATGTAGGATCAATGTAGGACTGATGTCGCAGAGCAAAGTAGGATGAGAGTCATATGACTGTGTAGTATCAGTGTGAACCCCGCCCAAAGGGATGAGCTCAGGTCTGTAAATGAGGTCAGTTTAACCACTGAAAGACTAAATCTTTTTTCTGACACTTGTTGCCTACAAGTTAAAATCAGTATTTGCTGCTAGAAAATTACTTAGAACCTAAATATATATATATATATATATATATATATATATATATATACACACAGGGCTCGACAAATCCCGGTCGCCATGGCAACTGGAAATAGGGTCCTGGCGACTTGGCTTGGAAGGGGGGCAAAAAAATGTTTTGTTTGTGAGCTGGCGCCATCTGGTGGTGAGCCGTTGGTATTACAAGTTATTACCACCAGATGTGTAAGCTGGCGCCATCTGGTGGTGGCCGTTGGTATTACAAGTTAAGAATTACAAGTTAAACAGCAATTCTAATGTCATTTTTCACTATTTTCACTGCCATCTTATTCCCTCTAATTAGAACCCCCAAACATTATATATATTTTTTATCCTAACACCCTATAGAATAAAATGGCGATTGTTGCAATACTTTTTGTCACGCCGTGTTTGCGGTCTTACAAAAATTTCACTTTTTTTAATTAAAAAATAAGACAACCGTAAAGTTATCCCCATTTTTTATTTTTTTTTTATATTATGAAAGATAATATTACGCCGAGTAAATTCATACCCAACATGTCACGCTTCAAAATTGCATCCGCTCGTGGAATGCTGACAAACTTTTACCCTTTAAAATCTTCATAGTTGACGTTTAAAAAATCTACAGGTTGCATGTTTTGAGTTAGAGGAGTTCTAGGGCTAGAATTATTGCTCTCGCTCTACCAATCGCGGCGATACCTCACATGTGTGGTTTGAACACCGTTTACATATGCGGGCGCTACTCACGTATGTGTTCGCTTCTGCGCACAAGCTCGTCGGCTCCTAACTTTTTTAGCTGGCCCCTAGATTCCAAGCAAATTTGTCAAACCCTGTGTGTGTGTGTGTGATATATATATATATATATATATATATATATATATATATATATATATATATATATATATATATATATATATTTCAGTAAAACCTTGGTTTGAGAGTAACTTGGTTTGAAAGCGTTTTGCAAGACTAGCAAAATGTTTTAATAAATGTTGCCTTGATATACAAGCGATTTCTTGATATAAGAGTAGCGTCATGTTACAACTGAAAAAGAAGAGAGGAGCCTCTAAGTGTAGCAATATGGTTACATTTAATGAAGTTACAACATTTAGCAACTTATTGCTACACTTGGAGGTGCCTCTCTTCTCTTTTATACCCTGTAAAAAAAAATGCTTTGATATACAAGTGCTTTGGATTACAAGCATGTTTCTGGAATGAATTATAATTGCAAACCAAGGATTTACTGTGTGTGTATGTATATGTATGTATATGTATGTATATGTATGTATGTATGTGTGTGTGTATATATATATATATATATATATATATATATATATATATATATATATATATATATATATATATATATATATATATATGTGTGTGTGTGTGTGTGTGTGTGTGTGTGTGTGTGTGTGTGTGTGTGTGTGTGTGTGTGTGTGTATATATATATATATATATATATATATATATATATATATATATATATATATACAAACAGAGACCCTAGAGAATAAAATGGCAGTTGTTGCAATTTTTTATGTCACATTTTATTTGCGCAGTGGTCTTTCAGATGCAATTTTTTGGGGGTAGAAAATACACTTCAATGAATAAAAAAAAAAAACTTAACTCCATTTTTTGTTTTAAGTATATTGTGAAAGATTATGTTTTGCCCCGAGAATCGTGATCGTTATGAGAATCAAATTTTTTTTTTTGCTTAGAATGTTAACCAGAATCGTGCAGCTCTAAGGCCTCGTACACACGACCGAACATTTCTGCTGAAACTGGTCCGCTGACCAGTTTCAGCAGACATGTTTGGTCTTGTGTACAGCCGACTGGACCGGATTCCCGGCCGAGCGGACTTTTTCCAGCGGACAAATGTTTCTTAGCATGCTAAGAAACATGTCCGCTGGAAGCCTGTCCATCGGACGTGTTCGGTCGTCTGTACAGACTCACCGGACACGTCCGATCGGCCGCCATCCCTCGCATGCGTCGAAGTGATTAGACGCATGCGTGGAAGCATTGACCTTCCAGGGTCACGCACGTCATCGTCGCGGCCACGTCGCGACACGTCACCATGTTTGTTTTCCGCGGGGATTTTGGTCTGATGGTGTGTACAGCCATCAGACCAAAATCCGGCAGCGGACATGTCCGATGAAAGCGGTTCGCGGACTGGTTTCATCGGACATATCCGCTGGTGTGTACGGGGCCTAACGCACATCTGTATGTGCTGTACACCACACCACTCTTTACACTGCGTTGAACATGGTATACTGAACACCATTCCAGTCTCTGCTGTCTTCTGAGCTGCACACACTTCTACTCCTACGGGGTACGTTGGGTACTCCATACTACCACTACACTTTGTTCTACTATATATTCTGTACTGCACACGTTTGACCTGCAGTTAGACTGTGCTGTACTTTTGGGCTAAAAGCCAACTGTCTAGAGTTGTGCATAGTGCCATAATTCACACCCCATACATATTTGGAAGATGATAGAACCCACGTGTATATAACTATTAATTGGGTACATTTATTTTGCTTTCTGATCATGTGGTTATACTAGTAGTTGAAATATTGCATCATAAATAAAACAAAATTTAAATAATCAGAAAGGTACTTGGTGCTGCTGCTTGGAAGGAATGTGCATGGTCATGGTGTTCCTGGCTGTCATAGAACTAGAAGAGACATTAGACGCCTTCTTTGTGGCTGTAATTGGTTCACATTCACTATTATCCCACTGTCGTGGCTCTCTGCTTCAATTCCTAAGCTGCTTATTCAGCTGAAATGCCCGGAAGATTACACTGACTTACTCCATGTGATGAGCGCTGTTTGAGGCGTATTCCATACAGATCGTAGTAATTTTTATTAGAATAACGTAGCCGAGGTTATCCTAGGTCACAAGCCGGGGTATATCTGTTTTGTCTGGTATTTTTTTATATCGTGCATGCATTTAATGAAGGCTGAAGTGGATTTCCCTATTGGCAAAGGTCTAAGTACAGTCAGTGCTCGGGCACACCTGGTTGCCAGCTGCAGTGGCTAAAATTCTGACCTTGACATAAAACGACAAATGAGTGCGTAGAGCGCAGTGACTGCGTATAATGTTGGGTAACTTTCCGTTGCCTATCCGGGAGTTTTATTGTACTACAGCAGAAATAGTATAAGTAAAGACGGTCCCTGCTTCCATTTCATATGACATCCAGGAGCATTTTGTATAATTTTGTGGGTAAATTGTAAGTAGGATACCTGGAACATTGTCTTAACTTTTTGTAGCTCTAAAATAAAAAAATTAAAAACAATAAATAAAGATCGTGTTTGCCTTTTTTAGGGGTTGACTATTAACCACTTGAAGACTAGGCCTTTTCTGACACTTTTTGTTTGCTAGAAAATGTCTTGTCACCCCCAAACATTATACGATTTTTGTAGCAGACACCCTAGGAAGAGGCAATTTTAGCAATTTTTTATGTCACACTCTCTTTGCACAGCAGTTTTTCAAACCCAATTTTTTTGGGAAAGTATAAAAGATGTTGCAATGGGTAAAGAGATGCCCAAAATGTCACTCTTTAAAATTGCGACAAACTACGGTACTTGTAATCTCCATAAGCAACGCTGTAATTTATTTTATTTTTTTTACAGGTTACCTGTTTAGAGTTAGCACTAGAATTATTGCTCTTTTCCGAACGTTTGTGGCGACACCTCGCATGTGTGGTGTGAACACCTTTTACACATGCGTGCATGACATACTTCTGCATTCACTTGCACTTCTATTTTTTTTTTATTTCTTTTTTTAACACAAAAGATCAAAAAAAAAATCCTTTGCTTTAAAAAATATATAGTTTTTACTTCCACCCTGGACCAGAAGTAACATCATGACATCGCTTTGGTCCTCCAAGGCCATAGAGGCTATCCAAGACGAGCTGGTCTTTCATCACCTCTGTGACCGAGTAAGCCTGAGACACACAGGTGAGCGGCAGTCAGAAAGCCAGCTGAAAAAAAAAAATACCTTGGTTATGGCCGATGGCTTCAGCAATAACCCCAGTAAACTACTTCAAAGCCGCAACGTGTGTGTGTGTGTGTGTGTGTGTGTGTGTATATACGCATTGCTGTCTTGAAGTGGTTAAAGAATTTGCATAGCTAGTCTCCCATTGAAAGTGCATGTAAATTAGTTCTGTGTGAATGGGGCAAAAACCAAATGGAACTAGACTAGGGGCGCACACAAGCGCCATACACAAGGACAGTGCATGTGACCGGCTGTGATTGGACACAGCCGGTCACGTGGTAAAGAGCCATTTTTATTGGCTCTTTACACTGATCTGGGATGGGTTGTGTGAGAACGGGAGAGCGTCATATGACATCCACCCGGGATGGGAGTGTTCCTGCCGGTGTTGTATTATGACCTGATATGGAACTGGTTAAAATAAATGACTTGCAGCGTACATTCAAACCGCTGAAGATCAAGCCAATTGACATTCATTTTTTAGCCCCATTCACAGAAAATAAATCCTATATATGTATATGTACATGGTATATAGTAAAAACTGGGCAAATGGCATTTCTTTATAAATCAACATCTAAAGATGACTGGACAATGTCTGTCCCTGCTTGAGCCACCAAATTTTGACTGGTGTGTGTGAGCTACCCTGCTCGACAGAAGTTGATTATGTAATCGACTTTTGTTGAAGGGACATGTTGGAAAATGTCTGCTCGATCACTGCAGCCACTGGTCAGTGTATTGTGACAGCGGCTAGTGTCGGTGGGGGGAGGGGGCATTCTGCCATTCACTGGAGGAATCGGGCTGGCTGAATGAAAAACTAGCTGTGTATGGCTGGCTTAAGAGTGCATAGCATTGCCACCAGTTTACTCTGTGCTGCAGCTTTGCACTTTCCCACAGCCATGGCCCCCTGTTTTTCCTGCTGTATACAAATCCATTGTAAACACTAAATGCATTGTTTTCAATTTAAACATATCTAGCTAATGCATTTAAATTTTTATTGCTTAATCTATTTATTTGTTTTCCTGCTGACAATAAGATGTCTTTTATAGATGAAGCTTACAGTATGTTTATATAATGGATTAAATTAAAGCCAGATGTACAAGTCACGGGAAAGTAACTTGAAGCCATGTTAGCAGTTTTCCAAATGAATCTACGTGAGACTTTCAGTGTTTATAATAATGAATTGGGCAGTCGCAATTCATGTCCTTCATTGCAATCCAGGACCCATCTTAGAGCTTACTATGTGTTAACTGGTGACCCAGTGACCCGCGGGATAGCGTTTGTCCTAAGTTTCCTCTATTAAATGTCTTGTTCAGCATTCTAAGGTTTTAGTGCAGTTGTAAACAGACTATGTAAATCTGGATCAGCTGCTTATAGTTACAATAGTTTCAGTAGCTCCAGACTGGGTTGTGCTGTATATGATGCCCTGAAGGAAATGTGCAGAGACATATGAACTGCCATTTCTGACTTCTCTACATACGAAAAAGTAATTCCCTTGGCTGTCATGCTGAGCAAGTGGCTTCAATACGTCTTGAGTCGCTGACCAAGAACAAGTATGCCAGTCCTTTATTTTTCAAAGCGGACCTATAGACCGAAGCTAAATCCACCAACCCCACCACTCAACCCCCATTTAATAAATTTGATTAAAAAGTAATAATAATTCTAGTCACTATGGACTGAAAAGGCCAGGGATCTGATGCAAAACTTAGTGGAGATTTACTAAAACCGGAGAGACCAACATCTGGTGCAGCTGTGCATAGAAACAAATCGGCTTCCAGATTTTTGTTTTCTCAAAGGTTAATTAAACAAGCTGAAGTTACAAGCTAATTGGCTACCATGCACAGTTGCACCAGATTCTGAGTGTTCCAGTTTTAGTAAATCTCCCCCAATGTGTCTTTAATACTTCAGCAGTAAATGTTGGTCATTACTTTGGCTCCTGCTCATGGCCATCCATAAACCTTAAGGCCGGGTTCACACCTATGCAAATTGAATGTGGGTTTCCCCGCATTCAATTTGCATAGCAGGAGAATGTGACTGGCTCTCTATGGAGCCGGTTCACCTATCTCCGCAGTAGGTCCGGTGCGGTGTGCCGGAAAAACGAGTGCCTTTTTTGGTGCGTTTCAGGTTTGATTTCAGCCCAAAATTTGGGCTGAAATTGGACCTGAACCAGTGAACCAGCATGCATCAGACCCCTGCTGTGCTCCGCATGCAGCGACAGCGCGGACCCGGCCTCCGCAAAGTACCAAGACATGAACACAGACATACCTCCACCATGACTGAGAGTACTGTATATCCATAGATGCATGTTGCTGTACTTTATTTTCAGAGTTATCTCTGCTGGTCCTGATTTGTAACTACTGGGAAATCAGAGTTTCCTTTTTGTCCTATCACTGGCCAAGATGGGCAGCAGCTGATTTAAGGACTGGAGTGTGCCACTCTATTATGGTCATGAAATAGGTATGTTCAATCAAGTAAACATGCAAAGAATAAAACACCAATTGGATTCAAACAGGCCATGGCCTGGTTTGTTGGTTTTAATATTTACTTAAAAGATTAACTTTTATTAATATCCATAACTTTATTTAACCAAATACTCAAAATATGTTAAACAAATTAGCCCAACCACAGCTGACCAAGCATTTAGAATTTCTTACCTTCTTGTATGTCCCCTTTGATATAGTAACCAAAGGGACCCACCATATAAACCAGTCACGATGAGCGGAGGGGAGCTCCTCACGATGGTCACACTCTGGCAACTGGCAAAGACCCTGTCGGGCAGTCCCTTTTTTTCCGGGACCCCTTGGGGTTCTGGAAAATTCATGTGACCTTAATTGACCTATTCCTAATGATCCACCAGAATCTTCTGTCATGGGACCCTAACTGATCTTGGGATCAAATTAACCCCCATTAAAATCAATCACCTAGGGGTTAGAGTGCTGCTGCCACCATGCCAGCCCATGTTATCATACACCACAGGAAGCTTTAATCCAAAGGGGTTGATTTACCAAAACTTGGGAGTGCAAAATCTAGTGGGTTTTGAGGAGTTTTTCAGCTGTAAAAAATCTCTAACTCCAAAACACGCGCCTATTCTGTGTTTATCAGCATTTTTGAGCCATAAGCTTTTGTGGAAGTATAATTTTTTATTTTATTTTTTTAAACGGAAAAACTCATTCTACCGCTAACACTACTGGCATTTTTATAACGTCCAGTATGCATGAGACCTAAAAGCTTAGAAGGCACCATTTGTGGTCATGATCTGTTTGGTTAAAGAATCATCACTCACCCCTGTAAATACTAGGTTGGTTGTTGGTATAGTTTTACCACAGCCATGATCTCTCTTGTGCCACTTTACTTTCCTATTTGCCATCTTGGTCCCCTTCCACGTATTAGTATGTATTAGTATGTCAGACACTGAGCAGCGGTCACTATTTGGAGATGCAAAGTTTTTATCAAGTAACAAGCTGGGTTTTATAGGGTTCTGTTGTAGGAGGGATCTACTTCTGAAGAATTGAAAGTATTCACAAAACTCGTTGAGTTACAAGATGCATTCCTCTCTCATATTGCAATCATCTTGGTTATATAAAGCATGTGCTTGAAAATATATCAACTTGATGTACAGCATATATTGTGTGTAACCCATTGGCTTGATATACCAAAAATGATTTACGTGCACTTTATACAGTCATGTGTACAATCCTTGTACAATAAATTGATATTTTATGACTTTTGTATTATGCTTCTTTCAAAGTTCCATTGCTGTGTGTAGTTTAAAAGGCTCTTCTATGTGTCCCCTTATTGTCCATCGAGTCAGGTTTTGGATAGGACGTAGGTGTGGTTTGGCCTTAAAGTTGAGTAACAACATTAAAATGGGATCGGAGGGGTGGAACATTGTCT
The DNA here is from genome assembly GCF_905171775.1 of Rana temporaria. Lineage (NCBI taxonomy): Eukaryota > Metazoa > Chordata > Amphibia > Anura > Ranidae > Rana > Rana temporaria. The sequence continues at coordinate 324,509,573 of NC_053493.1, forward strand.
CTGGAGGGACCCAGCATGCTCCACCCATTACAGGCTGCCTGTAGAAAACTACAGGAGGGGGCGGGGACAAGACCAGTTGACCTGCTTAAGGAGAGAGCAGCAGTGACTGGTCTATATTACAGGAAGCTCCTGTGCAGAGACAAGGCTTCACACTGGATTACTGCACAGATGTGGAAGGACTACACAGAGCACACCAAGATTCATGTAAGAATTCACATGGTTTTTGTATTTAGACAATATTTGCTTATCCTACGGTTGGGTTTTAAAGACCATAACAAAATAAACAAGAAAATGATAATGCTCCCACTATATTGTAAACTACAGAACCAAATGGCAACAAGAAGATTGCCTCCTGGAGATAAATGCAGATGGGCAGCACTGGAATTTGACACTGGAGTTCCCAAGAGATATGAGGGCTAATGTTTTAACTGCTGTTATCCATCCAGAACTAATATGCCAGTCATGATGGCCCATTCTTTCTTTGACTATCATTGCTTATTTCTTTAGCAGAGATGTTTTTCAGATATATATATATATATATATATATATATATATATATATATATATATATAAAAAAATCTATCCACCCCCCAGTCAGTCAGTCTGTGCTGAGGGAACATAGGGAGAGGAAAAAAAAACAGGAGAGGTGACAGGACAAACTCTGCTGACAGGGAGACAGAAGAGAGTTAAGCTGGCTACACACTATTAGTGTTTTTTCATTCAACCCCACGAGTTGAAGGAAAAAAACTGTCAGCTCTGGTCAGGTTAGTTTAGTGATCTCCCCTACTGAGCTGTTGGGTGATGACAGGAGGATTGCCCCCCCCCTACTGGAACAATTAATAATTTTGAACCATTGAGATTTACCGTATTTATCGGGGTATTGCGCGCTCCGGCGTATAGCGCGCACCCCTAATGTGAAGTGGGCAATTGAAAAGGATCATGCCTTGGATTTAAAAAAAAAAAAAAATATATATATATATATATATATATATATATATATATATATATATATATATATATATATATATATATATATATATATATATATATATATATATATATATATATATATATATATATATATATATATATATATATATATATATATATATATATATATATATATATATATATATATATATATATATATATATATATATATATATATATATTTTTTTTTTTTTTTTAATCCAAGGCATGATCCTTTTCAATTGCCCACTTCACTGAAGAAAACATACCTAGCTAAAACAGCCGCCTTCTTTCCAGCAGCACCAATACACTGACCCGTAGGAACATTAATCAGTCATACAGGTTACAGCTTGCGGCAGATGATGACTGACTCCTCGCCTGAAAATGGTGCATTGCAAACTGCAGAGACGGATGAAAGTAAATGGAAGCAACACCGCAGAGGTGAAATAATAAACGGATAAAATGAGAAAGTTTCAAGACTTGAAAAGCGTAGGAAACCTGGAGCTACACAGTAAATCTGATTCTTCATTGGTGCCGTAAACCTAAAATACCATGGAGTCTGCTAAATCACTCAGTGAATGAGGGTTACCAATAAATGGATAGGTTGGTTTCTTTAGAACAGTTGGAATGCAACCATTTCCCAACTTGTTGACCTCATTGTCCTGTAAATGACAGTTTCCCATGATGCATTTTTTAAAGGTTGTAATTTGGAACTATAGAGATCTCCAGACTTGCATTCTTGCAGAAAGCTAAGAGTGGGAGTATAATTTAAGCTTACTTTACATGGACACGCATTTTATATACTACTTTGAATGTTTCATGAACTGCCTGTACTATGGGCAGCTGTCATGCACCTTAGATATGCCATAAGCCATAATCGGTACTAAAGCTGCTGTTAGACTTGAGTACGTAATTGTTCATGTTCGATCCACAAGACCTCAGGCCAAGCTGAGCAGTCTGTAAACTTGTTAGGTTTTTTTTTTGCCCACCCTATATGTGTAGGTAAAAGAATAGGAAAAAAGAGGCGTACAGTGCTATTTTTTTAAGAAGAGAGGTGTGGAAGGAGTTTGAAGGACGATATTACAAATGACTGAACAGTGTTTTGCTTATTCCTAATCCTTCTGGCAGTGCCCTTTAAAAAAAATAAAAGGGGGAGAGGCCATCACATGCCCAATAAAGGCCCCTTGAACCTCTTTTAGGAAAAGGAAGCCTTGAATGCTGGAAACGTGGCATCATTGTGGGCGTGAACCTAAAAAGGAAGTAAAGTGTCTTCCTTAAGATTGGCTACAAAGACCTGAGGTGACTGGGTGGTGCCTGAACTCTAGGTAAAGGCTATGCTGGGGTACAGCCAACTGCTCTAAGGACATTCAGTTGTCACACGAGTTGCCCACTCTCCTGCCATTGTGATATTTTGTGACAGTTTTATTGCCGTTTTTGATGTTGCTTCATGGGCTATGCTCTTAAGTTAATTTCTGTGGTCCGTTTATTGCCTGTCTGACACTGATGGTAAGGACAGGCCTCTTGGATTATGTAAGTTTTTTTTGTTTTATGTGTGCTCACAGCATAACTGTGACTGGCATTGTTGCATTTTTTTTTTTTGTAAAGTTTAATAAAGCTGTGGCCTTGCCCTATTTCAAACCTAATCAGCTTCCTTGTCTTTTTTTGGGGGGGGGGGGGGGGGGGGCAAGGTATTGGCTTATTAGTTGGTCATAAATGAGCCAATGCTTTTCTGTGGGCCTGTGTCAATAAGCTTTGGCTTTGTATCAGTGATATCAGTTTGAGGCATTTCGATCATTCAGAATTCACTGTGAAGTGCGATCTTATCGAAACTGTACTGTGTCTTCCAGGTTGTTGAGTCGGCCTTCCAGTGCTGAGGTGCGTTTTTACACCTATTGAGAATCGTGGCATAGTATAGAAATGCCCCCAATACACTGCACTTGAGTTGTGAGACCATATAATGAGGAATAAACTGCAGGCAGTATATCTTTTTGTGTAGGTTCAGCTTCACTTTCCTTGTTTGTACATTCCTTGTCGGGGCAAGTCAGTATTACTCACTGGGGTAGATTCAGGTACATTTGCGCAGTTCTTACGGAAGCGCAGCGCACCGTTTTGCCGCTGCGCCTCCGTAAATTACCTGCGCTACGCTTGATTCACGGAGCAGTTGCTCCGTAAATTGCGCGGGCGCTCCAGAAAAATGCCTGGCGTAAGAGCGCGCAATTTAAATGATCCCATAGGGGGCGTGGATAATTTAAATTAGGCGCGTTCCCGCGCCGAACATAGTGCGCATGCTCCGTCGGGAAACTTTCCCGACTTGCATTGCGGTAAATGACGTCGCAAGGACGTCATTTGCTTCAAAGTGAACGTGAATGGCGTCCAGCGCCATTCACGATTCACTTACGCAAACGACATAATTTTTCAAAAACGCGACGCGGGAACGACGGATATTCGTAGCATTGGCTGCCCGTGCTAATAGCAGGGGCAGCCTTACGCAAAAACCGACGTACGCAAACAACGTAAACTGCGTACGCAGGGCTCGCGTAGGGTTGTGAATCGGCGTTGGTATGCAATTTGCATACTATACGCTGACCACTACGGGAACGCCCCCTAGCGGCCATCGTAAGAATGCAGCCTACAATATGACTGGCATAAGAGCCTTATGCTAGTCATATCTTAGGCTGCAGTCGGCCTAACGAGGTTCCTGAATCAGGAGCATTCGAAACGCCGGCGCAAGTAAGCAATTGCGCTGCGTAACTATGGTTACGCAGACGCAATTGCTACCTGAATCTACCCCAGTGTGTTCAAGTCTTTGTTGCCCATCTTTTCCAAATAACACTGGAATGCAGAAAAAGTAATGCATGCTTTACTTTTTAAAAGTGCGCTGAAGCAAACAGCATGGTACTGCGGAACCAAATGCAATATGGTGCCCACAAATGATCTGCATTCTTTTTTGGAGTCTGCAGGATTTTTCTCACATTTTTGGAGTCTGCAGGATATTTCAGGGAGCTAGTAAAACATTTTATTCCTTGATAAGTTAAGTGTTGGCTGTCATTTTCCTGACAGCCACCATTTGTTTAGCTTCATTCCTCAACAACCGGCCTTACATGTCTGTCTTGTGTCCCAATCCACTACCCAGTTATCCTAGTAGAATCATAGTATAGTAAGATCAGCAGCATCACTTAAGAAAATCCTATGAGATCTAGACAGCCCGCTGGTAAGGAAGAGACGTTTACATGTATTCTGAAATAATTTTGAGAACAGAAAGATATCAGAGCTGCGAAGGACTCGTATGAGCGATAAAGTGCATCAGACCGATACAGCTCATCTCCCAGTTCTTTCATGCGCATCAGCAGATATTTCACTTAAGGCTTGACACTGATAAGCTGAATCACCCGCTACTTTTTCTTCAGCGAGAAGGTGATCCCACTAGAATTTCCTATTCTACCTCACACAGCAATAGTCTCCTTTCTTCTGCTGTAACAGAAATGTTAGTGTACCCGCTGACTTGTCTGCAATGCTAACTAAAAAGGAAAAGAGGGAACTGGTGTGTGTGTGTGTGTGTGTGTGTGTGTGTGTGTGTAATCGGTGTTTGCATGTTCTCCCTCTGGTTTCCTCCCACAATCCAAAGACATGCTAATAGGTTAATTGGCCCCATGTTTAAATTGACCCTAGTAGTTGCTTGTGTGAATGTGAGATAGGGACATATACTCACCAGCCACTTTATTAGGTACACCTTGCTAGTACCGGGTCGGACCCACTTTTCCCTTCAGAATTGCCTTAACCACTTGCTTACTGGGCACATATACCCCCTTCCTGCCCAGGTGAAATTTCAGCTTTTGGCATTGCGTAGCTTTAACTGACAATTGCACGGTTGTGCAACGTGACTCCCAAACAAAATTGACGTGTTTTTTTTTTTGTTTTTTTTTTTCACAAATAGAGCTTTCTTTTAGTGGTATTTGATCATCTCTGCGGTTTTTATTTTTTGCGCTATAAACAAAAAAAGAGTGACAATTTTGAAAAAACGAAACAAATTTTTTTTTGCTTTAATAAATATTCAAATTTTTAAAAACAATTTTTTTTCCCCAGTTTAGGCCGATATGTATTCTTCTACATATTTTTGGTAAAAAAAAATTCGCAAAAAGTGTATAGTGATTGGTTTGCGCAAAAGTTATAGCGCCTACAAAATAGGGGACATAATTATGACTTTTTATTTTTATTTTTTTACTAGTAATGGCGACGATCTGTGTTTTTTTTATTTTTTTATTGTGACTGCGACATTATGGCGGACACATCGGACACTTTTGACACATTTTTGGGACCATTCACATTTTATACAGCCAACAGTGCTATAAATATGCACTGATTACTATATAAATGTGACTGGTAGGGAAGGGGTTAACACTAGGGGGCGAGAAAGGGGTTAAATGTGTTCCCTGGGAGTGATTCTTGCTGTGGGGGCAGGGGACTGACTGGGGGAGGTTACTGATCTGTGTCCTTATGTACAAGGGACACAGCATCGGTCTCCTCTCCCTGAGAGGACGTGGATCTGTGTGTTTACACACACAGATCCACGTCCTTGGCTGTGCAACGGCCGATCGCGGGCACCTGGCGGACATCGCGGCCGCCAGGCACACGCATCGGCACCCCAGTGGCCGGAGGAGCCGAGGACGTCAATAGACGTCCTCCCGGCATTGTAGAGCCACCAATGGCCCGGATAACAAAGTGGTTAATTCTTTGAATCAACAAGGTGTTGGAAACATTCCTCAGATTTTGGTCCACATTGACATGATAGCATTACGGAGTTGTTGCAGATTTGTCGGCTGCACATCCATGGTGCGACTTTCATTCCACCACATGCCAAAGGTGCACTATTTAATTGAGATCTGGTGAGTGTGGAGACCATTGGAGTACAGAGAACTCATTGTCATGTTCAAGAAACCGGGGGTGAGATGATTTGAGGTTTGTGACATGGTGCATTATCCTGCTAGACGTCACCATCAGAAGATGGGAACACTTTAGTCATAAAGGCATGCACATGGTTGGCAACAATACTCAGGTAGGCCGTGGTGTTTAAATGATGCTCAATTGGTACTAAGGGACCCAAAGTGTGGAAAGAAAATATCCCCCACACCATTACATCACCAACAACCTGAACCTCTGATACAAGGCAGGGTGGTTTGTGTGTTTATGCCAAATTCTGACCCTACCATCTGAATGTCTCAGCTGGAATTGAGACTCATCAGACCAGGCAAAGTTTTTCCAATCTTCTATTGTCCAATTTTGGTGCGCCTGTGCGAATTGTAGCCTCAGTTTCCTGCTCTTAGCTGACAGGTGTGGCACCCAGTGTTGTCTTCTGCTTCTGTAGCCCATCTGCTTCAAGGTTTGATGTGTTGTGCATTCAGAGATGGTATTCTGCATACCTTGGTTGTATTGAGTGTTTTTTTTTTTGTTGCCTTTCTATCATTTCAAACCAGTCTGCCCATTCTCCTCTGACGTCAACAAGGCATTTTCGACAACTGCCACTTATTGGATATTTTCTCTTTTGTAGACCATTCTCTGTAAACCATAGAGATGGATATGTGTGTGAAAATCCCATCAGATCAGCAGTTTTTGAAATACTCAGAGCACCAACAATCATGCCACGTTCAAAGTCACTTAAATCCCCTTTCTTCCCCATTCTGATGCTCGGTTTGTACTTCAGCAAGTCATCTTCATCACGTCTAGATGCCTAAATGCATAGAGTTGCTGCCATGTGATTGACTGATTATTAATTTGTGTTACCAAGCAATAGAACAGGTGTGTGTGTAAAATATATATGAGAATGCCAATCAGTAGTGTTCAAACTCTAAGCAAGAAGTGGAAAATGAGGGGTTCTGTTGAAACCAAACCACGGTCAGGTAGACCAACTAAAATTTCAGCCACAACTGCCAGGAAAATTGTTCGGGATACAAAGAAAAAGCCACAAATAACTTCAGGTGAAATACAGGACTCTCTGAAGGTGGTGTGGCATTTTTCGAGATGCACAATAAGGAGGCACTTGAAGAAAGATGGGCTGCATGGTCGAGTCGCCAGAAGAAAGTCATTACTACGCAAATGTCACAAAGTATCCCACTTACAATACGCCAAACAGCACAGAGACAATCCTCAAACCTTCTGGCACAAAGTCATTTGGAGTGATGAGACCAAAAGTTATCTTTTTGACCACAACCATAAACGCTCCTTTTGCTAAGGAGTCAACAAGGCCTACGATGAAAGGTACGGAGGTGGATCGCTGATGTTTTGGGGATGCGTGAGCTACAAAAGGCACAGGAAATTTTGGTCAAAATTGTTGGCAATATGAATGCAGTATGTTATTTAAAAATTACTGGAGGAACATTTGCATTCATCAGCCAGGAAGCTGTGCATGGGACTTACTTGGACATCTCAACATGACAATGATCCAAAACATGAGGCCAAGTCAACCTGTCGTTGGGATACAACATCAAGTATTGATCACTTCTATATGGATACCAGTGATTATTACAATCTGTAATATGCTTTGCCAATCATTTTTATTGAACCCATCACATTGTTGTTGTTTTTATGTAATATAAAATTAGTATATTCTATCAGCGCTGTTAATTTGTACTGACACTTGATGTACAGGATTAGGTACTTATTTTTCTTTTCATGTAATACACTTTGGCCCGGATTCACGTAGAATCGCGTATCTTTGTGCGGGCGTAACGTATCCTATTTACGTTACGCCTCCACCACTTTTTACAGGCAAGTTCCGTATTCTCAAACGAAAGTTGCGGCGGCGTATCGTAAATAGGCTGGCGTAAGCCCACCTAATTCAAATGTGATAGATGTGGGCGTGTGTTATGTAAATTTTATGTGACCCCACGTAAATGACGCTTTTTACGAACCGCGCATGCGCCGTCTGTGAAAGTATCCCAGTGTGCATGCTCCAATTTAACCCGCAAGAAGCCAATGCTTTCGATGTGAACGTAAATGACGCCCAGCCCTATTCGCAAACAACTTACGCAAACAACGTAAAATGTTAAAAATTTGACGCGGGAACGACGTCCATACTTGACATTGGTACGCCTCATATAGCAGGGGTAACTTTACGCCGGGAAAAGCCTAACGTAAACGGCGTATCTGTACTGTGTCAGCCAGGCGTACGTTCGTGAATTTGCGTATCTAGCCGATTTACATATTTCTAGGCGTAAATCAGCGTACACGCCCCTAGCGGCCAGCGTAAATATGCAGTTAAGATCCGACGGCGTAAGGGACGTCGGATCTAATACACATCTATGCGTAACTGATTCTAAGAATCAGGCGCAAAGATACGACGGCTCGGACTCAGAGTTACGACGGCGTATCTGGAGATACGCCGGCGTAACTCGTATGAGAATCCGGGCCTTTGTGTGTTCTAACCCCAATCATCCTATTTCTGCTCATCTCAAATTGGAGGACTGCTGACTGTAAACCAGCCTGGGAGCAAGACATTTTATGAAAAGTGTAAAAGCTGCTACATTATTTTGCAGTGCGATAGTTAGATATTGTGCGTTTTTGATCCTGTGCAACGAAGACCAAGCTTGAATAGTATGGAAAGGACAAGTACATATACCATAGCACAGACAGCGGTCCTGCAGTGGAATTGCTCTTTTACTACCAGACAGCCAGTATCACCATGTGAACCATTTTATGGGGGTTTCCTATTTTTTGTTCAGGATTAATTTTTTTCTACGTTTAGCTTTTTACACATTTTGTTTTCACTCACTTCTGTTAACAATCAGATTATATAAACATTGTCCTGAAACAGATTTCTGTCGCTGTGGCGTTGCATTGGAGCAGTTTCAATCTGTTTGGCACTGACTGCTCTTGTGGCTTTTTTTTTAAAAAAAGAGGAATTTCCCACAGGGAATATTGGATTTAAGTCTTTTACCCGAAGAGTTGCCTGTGAAATGAAGAGGGAATAAACTGTGACCATGGGAAACACAATGTATGCGCACATCTGTTTTTATGTAAGCTAAGCAGAAATTGCTGATGTTTCTCAGGCTTAAACATATGGTTTGTGGAATTTACTTGGTTAAATGTAACATTATGTGATACACGTAGAGAACTATGCAGGTCCCCTATATGTTTCCATACATTTGGTGCAGAACGTCTAATTTTGATTTATTTGTGTAGCAGAAGTGGTGATGTAATAGGTAGTTACATGTATTGCATTGAGTTTCTTTCACATTTCATAACACTGTTTTGTGCTGATAGAAAGATATTGCTTTTTTTTTTTTTTTTTTTTGTAGAGACAAGTTTCTCGTGATGAATCAAAAAAATCCTTGTTTTTATGATCACTGCCAGGATTTTTTCACTGGGTGAAAAGCTGTGTAGAACCTCGCTCGGCTCAGTAGTACCCCCACTCGGCAGAACTCCAGCTGATTATTACCCCTGTTCTGCAGATCCCCAGCTTATTGGTACTCTCGTTCAGCAGATCCCCAGCCTATTACTAGCCTTGTTCAGCAGATCCCCAGCCTATTACTAGCCTTGTTCAGCAGATTCCCAGCCTATTACTAGCCTTGTTCAGCAGATCCCCAGCCTATTACTAGCCTTGTTCAGCAGATTCCCAGCCTATTACTAGCCTTGTTCAGCAGATCCCCAGCCTATTACTAGCCTTGTTCAGCAGATCCCCAGCCTTTTACTAGCCTTGTTCAGCAGATCCCCAGCCTATTACTAGCCTTGTTCAGCAGATCCCCAGCCTATTACTAGCCTTGTTCAGCAGATCCCCAGTCTATTACTAGCCTTGTTCAGCAGATCCCCAGCATATTACTAGCCTTGTTCAGCGGATCCCCAGCCTATTACTAGCCTTGTTCAGCGGATCCCCAGCTTATTAGGACCCTCGTTCAGCAGATCCCCAGCTTATTAGGACCCTCGTTCAGGAGATCCCCAGCTTATTAGGACCCTCGTTCAGGAGATCCCCAGCTTATTAGGACCCTCGTTCAGGAGATCCCCAGCTTATTAGGACCCTCGTTGAGCAGATCCCCAGCATATTAGGACCCTCGTTGAGCAGATCCCCAGCTTATTAGGACCCTCGTTGAGCAGATCCCCAGCTTATTAGGACCCTCGTTGAGCTGATCCCCAGCTTATTAGGACCTTCGATGAGCCGTCCTCAGCTTATTAGGACCTACGTTCAGCAGATCCCCCAGCTCATTGGGACCCTAATTCAGCAGATCTCTAGCTTATTAGTACTCTTGTTCAGCAGGTCTTCTTAGTAATACCCCCAGCTCTGCTGATGCCCCAGTCAGTAGTGCACCCAGCTTTTCTGATGCCCCAGTCAGTAGTAACCACTCCCCCAGCTCTGCTTTGTGATCCCCATTCTCTCCGGTCCCTTCTAACCGCCGGTTATAGCTTTCCCATGTTGGACACCATTAGTTGCTCTGCTCCAGCCTGGACCTGCTCACCTTGCTGGTGTTCCACACTGCACACCAGATGTGACGTTTGCACCAGACACTCCCAAAATAAATACACATGTCTTTCTGGTTCGCTTGTTGCTTTCCTGGTGCATCCTGGGATATTTCATACCTGCAATATCTCTAAAACAAAAAGAAGATACCCCTGAATAAAAGCCCCTTGAATGCTTAAGGTGCTGTAATGTTTTGTACTCGCACACGGTTCTAGTTGTCAGATGATCCAACCACTTTTATTAAAATGGAATTACAGGCAATGCCTAACTAGACTTAAAGCTGTCTTCTCCCCCTCCAACACCTATGCAAGAAAGATATTTATAATTGCCCAATTACAGGCTGCTCCAGCCTGGGATTCCGCTCCCCTGTGTCGGCCATTCCTGCTACAGGGAAGAGGAAGGAGCGCCGACAACAGGTGGGCCATTGAAGTCTATGGGTGAAGTCATGCTCCCAGACATTACCAGTTGTTGGAGAGCTTACTCCTCTCCCCTGCATCTGGTGCTGGCTGACGCAAGGGAGTTCACGTAACTGGACTGAAGCGTCCTGAAAATGGGTAAGCACATGCATTTTTCTTACACAGGTTGGTCAGATTAGGTGTTAGGAGGAGGAATAATAGTTGTGATTTGTCTGAAATTCTATGGCTATGGTAAATTCTGTATTTGGATGTGGCCGGGTATTTTCCAATCTTTCTCCAATCGCCAGCATTGAAAGCAGCCTTCCAATGCATAAAGGCACTTGGCCTTTTTTATTTATTTTTTGTCTTTTTGCTGAATGGAAATGAGGGAAAATAGTTTAATTTCCCTCAGCGAATGTGAAGTGCGTTGTGGCAGAGCATAATAAAATTGGAATTATCACATCACTGAGCAGAGTTCAGCTTCCAGTATGGCTGATGTCTCTATTTGGCGTGGCCCGCTGTTTTATTTCTTCTTTATATGCGTCCGGGTAATTTAGCAGCTGTAATGTGTTCCGGAAGTATTGAATATTTGTTAATCCGAAATCATAAAATGATCATATGAAGATACATTTTGTTGGATTAGTTATCATTACTTTTACTATCCCCTTTTTGTGAATATGAGTATATTTGTTTTAGATTTACTTGGCCTTCACAGGTGATATAGTTTTAGGGAATGTAGGAAGTACCCTAATGAATTCTATATTTATTGTGAGCGGCCCTGCTGTGATAGCGGTGACATAGTGAGACTGTTATGAGATCTTCATAGATTCACAAAGGGTGAACACAGCCAGTTCCACAGCTAAGAAGAAATGAGCAAAGTTAATGGTGCTTGAACAAAAGAAAATACAGCCTGCGCAAGGGTGCATGATTACCAGCCCTGTAGTTTAATGGGGAAGACTTCTTGACTTTTTGTCGTCATATACTTTTAGTAATCTAAATATTATGTAAAATATAATATTTGCTATGTGCGCGCACACACACACACACACACACACACACACACACACACACACACACACACACAATGGCATGCTGAGACTAAGCCAGTCGCTCCCTCCCCTCCTCAGCCCAGTTCTCCAGTGAGCGCTGGAGAGGCAGAGCAGAGAGCTGGTGACTGACAGTCACTGCTCTCTGCTCAGAGCTGAGGGGAGAACTGAGCAATCAGCAGTGTTTGCTCAGTTCTCAGTGCAGAGGCAGTGGTGGACAGAAATGCAGCATCAGATCGGTGCTGAATTTTTTTTTTAAATGTGTGTGTGTGTGTGTGGTGTGTGTGTGTGTATGTATGTATGTGTATATATATATATATATATATATATATATATATATATATATATATATATATATATATATATATATATATATATATATATATATATATATATATATATATATATACACCCCAGTCAGTCAGTCTGTGCTGAGGGAACATAGGGAGAGGAAAAAAAAACAGGAGAGGTGACAGGACAAACTCTGCTGACAGGGAGACAGAAGAGAGTTAAGCTGGCTACACACTATTAGTGTTTTTTCATTCAACCCCACGAGTTGAAGGAAAAAAACTGTCAGCTCTGGTCAGGTTAGTTTAGTGATCTCCCCTGCTGAGCTGTTGGGTGATGACAGGAGGATTTCCCCCCCCCCCCTACTGGAACAATTAATAATTTTGACCAATGAGATTTACCGTATTTATCGGGCTATTGCGCGCTCCGGCGTATAGCGCGCACCCCTAATGTGGACCCGCATTCCTGTAAAAAAAATTTTTTAGTACTTACAGTTTTGGTGTCTTGCGCGGCGTCCATCGGTGGCCTCGTCGGGTCCGGCGTCCGTCTGCGGCTTCGGTGGTGTCCTCCTCGTCGGGTCCGGCTTCCGTCTGCGGCTTCGGTGGTGTCCTCCTCGTCGGGTCCGGCGTCCGTCTGCGGCTTTGGTGGTGTCCTCCTGCACTGCTACCCGCGCTCAGTTTGAATGCCTGCACCGACATATACCGAGCACAGTACACTCGCGTACATTCGGCCAGGCTCGGCTTCGCTTGTGCTCACGCTCTGTGACGTTTATGCGTGACTACGAGCAAAGCCAAGCCTGGCCGAATGTACGCGAGTGTACTGTGCTCGGTATATGTCGGCGCAGGCATTCAAACACGGCGCGGGTATCGGCGTATATCGTGCACCCACGATTTTGCCCTTATTTTCAGGGCAAAAAAGTGCGCGGTATACGCCGATTAAATACGGTACTTTTAGTGGCAAATCAAGCATAACACAACAGAAATGTATTAAGGAATATGTCCTGCAGCAACAATATGTATGGTGGTCCTAAGCCTCCTTCACACGGGGTGTGGTAAAGCATACATCCCTGGGTCGCTGTGTTTACCTGTACATGTGTTTTGCAGTCCCTTTGATGTCAGTTGGGATGCAGGGACGGCACACAAAGATGCTGTTCCCAATCTCGTGTAGGTGTGGGTACATGGCTCTGAGTGCACACTGTCTACGTTTTAGAGTCGTGCACCCACACGGATGTCTGTATCTGTGCAGCCACTGTGTTCCAACTGACATCACTAGGACTGCCTGTACGCAGATGCAGGGAACACCTGTGCATCCCCATGCAGTAAACATGGCCCTCCATGGGTGTTCGCTTTAGTACGCCCGGTGTGAACAAGGCCTTAATCAGCAGAAATGTACAAATGCTTACATCTTTTTATTGACCGGGTTTGTTGACTTATCTATTGGTCACAATTATGTTTCACAAGCAGGGTCTTTTCATTGGGGTACGTGTGACCCTCTTGATGAAGGCAGTCTATGTGGCTCCACATAAATGATGGGAAGACAGAAGTGCTGCATCAACAGATGTCTTCTTCTTAATATTCCATCATGAGGTTAACCAGTGTGACTCATTATATTTAGCATAGTGTAAGTCTGCTGAAGGTCATGGCATAGATTTGTTCAGCATGAGAAATGACTAACGGTATTACACAGAGAGGATAATGCCATATCCAACTTAGAAGAGAACCGAGCTTTTCACAGATGGGAATACTTTTAGTTTTTTTGTTTTTTTCTACTTTCTCATGTATTTTATGTCTTGAGTCACTTCTGTAAAAAAATTAGATTTAAACCAATATGATTTTCTTCTTTCGATGTATCCATCTATAAAATATATCATTTTTATTTATTTTTAACAGCTGCCCAACACAAAAAAATAACCCTGGAACAATCAGAAGGCTGGACTGTCTGAGGACCGTTGTGGCCATCCTTCGTGAAATTGTAATGTCCTACGACGTCTTATAAACTATTGCCGCTCTCCAATGACTAGTTATATTTTTAGGTAAGTTTTTCTATTTTGTGTATAGTTTTTTACTTTTTATTTGTTTTTCAGTATGCTGCATAACCCATGTAAAGGTCTTCAGCATAATGTCTTGCTGCACAACATGCAGACTTTCCTTGCAAAGTGTTCTTCTTTATTAGGTGTGGGTGCCTAATACATGTTGAGGTTTAAAGTGATGATAAAGTCTAGGATTTTTTGATTAAAAATAACATGTCATACTTACCTGCTCTGTGCAGTTGGTTTTGCACAGAGCAGCCCAGATCCTCCTCTTCTCGGGTCCCAGCCAGCTCTCCTGGCCCCTCCCTTCTGCCTAGTGCCCCCACAGCAAGCAGCTTGCTATGGGGGCACCCAAGCCTAGTCGCTGTTTTGTGTGTCCATTCAGACACGGAGGCACAGCTCTCTCCTCATTGCCCCCAGCTGCTGTCAAAGTTAGTGAGCCAATGGCGCCCGCTGCTGTCTCAGCCAATTAGGAGGGAGGGTTGCGGATAACGGCATGTCCTGTGCAACATCGCTGGATCGAGAGGGGGCTTGGGTAAGTATTAGGGGGTGCTGAGGGAGGGAGCTGCACACATGTTTTTTTTATCTTTATGCATAGAATGCATTAAGATAAAAAACCTTCTGACATTCCAACCACTATAATGTAAGTAACTGGCACATGGCCACGCATGAGAAAACCCACACCTGACCAGCACATAAGACCCCAATAAAAGCTGTGGGTGAAGCCTTCTAATCTTCCTGCATTCCTGCAACCATAACAAACTCCTAAAAATATACTAGTATTTTATAGTTTGGTGGAATCCAACTTTACAGATCAATACCATTTTATCTTATTTGATTATTTAAGCTAAAAGCAGTTTTTTTCAGCTTTTGAGAGAGGCTTAACGGGTAACTCCACTCTTTTGGGAAAATATAGAAAAGAAAAAAACGCATATACAATTGCTGCACAAGCCGTGTTGTAATGTGTGTTAATGTTTTAATTTTTTTCCCCCAAATACAGTTGCCACAAAAAGTATGTGAACCCTTTTGGAATGATATGTATTTCTGCACAAATTGGTCATAAAATGTGATCTGATCTTGATCTAAGTCGCGGCAATAGACAATCAGTCTGCTTAAACTAATAACACACAATGAATTAAATGTTACCATGTTTTTATTGAACACACCATGTAAACATCCACAGTGCAGTTGGAAAAGGTATGTGAACCCCTAGACTAATGACATCTCCGTGAGCTAATTGGAGTGAGGTGTCGGCCAACTGGAGTCCAATCAATGAGATGAGATTGGAGGTGTTGGTTACAGCTGCACTGCCCTATGAAAAACACACACCAGTTCTGGGTTTGCTTTTCACAAGAAGCATTGCCTGATGTGAATGATGCCTCGCACAAAAGAGCTCTCAGAAGACCTACAATTAAGAATTGTTGACTTGCATAAAGCTGGAAAGGGTTATAAAAGTATCTCCAAAAGCCTTGCTGTTCATCAGTCCGCGGTAAGACAAATTGTCTATAAATGGAGAAAGTTCAGCACTGCTGCTACTCTCCCTAGTGGTGGCCGTCCTGTAAAGATGACTGCAAGAGCACAGCGTAGACTGCTCAATGAGGTGAAGATGAATCCCAGAGTGTCAGCTAAAGACTTACAAAAGTCTCTGGCATATGCTAACGTCCCTGTTAGTGAATCTACGATACGTAAAACACTAAACAAGAATGGATTTCATGGGAGGATACCACAGAGGATGCCACTGCTGTCCAAAAAAAACATTGCTGCACATTTAAAGTTTGCACAAGAGCACCTGGATGTTCCACAGCAGTACTAGCAAAATAATCTGTGGACAGATGAAACCAACATTGAGTTGTTTGGAAGAAACACACAACACTATGTGTGGAGAAAAAGAGGCACAGCACACCAACATCAAAACCGCATCCCAACTGTGAAGTATGGTGGTGGGGGCATCATGGTTTGGGGCTGCTTTGCTGCGTCAGGACCTGGACGGATTGCTATCAAAGGAAAAATGAATTCCCAAGTTTATTAAGACATTTTGCAGGAGAACTTAAGGCCATCTGTCCACCAGCTGAAGCTCAACAGAAGATGGGTGTTGCAACAGGACAACGACCCAAACCATAGAAGTAAATCAACAGAATGGCTTAAACAGAAGAAAATACACCTTCTGGAGTGGCCCAGTCAGAGTCCTGACCTCAACCCGATTGAGATGCTGTGGCATGACCTCAAGAAAGTGATTCACACCAGACATCCCAAGAATATTGCTGAACTGAAACAGTTCTGTAAAGAGGAATGGTCAAGAATTACTCCTGACCGTTGTGGCCGTCTGATCTGCAACTACAGGAAAACGTTTGGGTGAAGTTATTGCTGCCAAAGGAGGTTCAATCAGTTATTAAATCCAAGGGTTCACATACTTTTTCCACCGGCACTGTGAATGTTTACATGGTGTGTTCAATAAAAACATGGTAACATTTAATTCTTTTGTGTGTTATTAGTTTAAAGCGGGGGTTCACCCTTAGAGGGCACTTTTTCCCCTTAGATTCCTGCTCGTTTTCTCTAGGGGAATCGGCTATTTGTTTTAAAATATGTGCAGTACTTACCCGTTTACGAGATGCATCCTCTCCGTCGCTTCCGGGTATGGGCTGCAGGAATGGGCGTTCCTTCTTGATTGACAGTCTTCCGAGAGGCTTCCGACGGTCGCATCCATCGCGTCACGATTTTCCGAAAGAAGCCGAACGTCGGTGCGCAGGCGCAGTATAGAGCCGCACCGACGTTCGGCTTCTTTCGGCTACGAGTGACGCGATGGATGCGACCGTCGGAAGCCTCTCGGAAGACTGTCAATCAAGAAGGAACGCCCGCTCCCGAAGACCCATACCCGGAAGCGACGGAAGAAGATGCATCTCGAAAACAGGTAAGTACTGCTCATATTTTAATACAAATAGCCGATTCCCCTAGACCGAACGAGCAGGAATCTAAGGGGAGAAAAAAAAAAATAATAAATGGGTGAACTCCCGCTTTAAGCAGACTGTGATTGCCTATTGTTGTGACTTAGATGAAGATCAGATCACATTTTATGACCAATTTGTGCAGAAATCCATATCATTCCAAAAGGGTTCACATACTTTTTGTGGCAACTGTAGCTTCCTTTACCTTAGTGCAGTCCTCCTTTACTTACCTCATCCTTCGATTTTGCTTTTAAATGTCCTTATTTCTTCTGAGAAATCCTCACTTCCTGTTCTTCTGTCTGTAACTCAACACAGTAATGCAAGGCTTTCTTCCTGGTGTGGAGAAAGCCTCCTGAGGGGGGAGGGGGGGAGCAGGAATGTCAGAACAACCACTTACACACAGCTCCTTTCTCTATCTGCAAAGTAGAGAGCGTCCTGACTTGCCTGCTCGCCCCACGCCAGGGAGAAAGCCTTGCATTACTGCGTATAGTTACAGACAGAAGAACAGGAAGTGAGGATTTCTCAGAAGAAATAAGGACATTTAAAAGCAAAAGGGAAGGATGAGTTAAGTGAAGGAGGACTGCACTAAGGTAAAGGAAGCTATTTAGGGAATTTTTTTTTTTTTTACAACCCCATTAAGAAAAGTCAGATTTTAGGCACCTCTGCAATAGAAATGTAAGTTTTAGTGTGATACTCCCCAAGGGTTAAACACTTCTATAGGGATGCAGACACTACAGCATTTGAACACAGAAAGGGCACCAGCTGATTAATAATGACCCAGACCCTCCTATTCAGAATTTGTATGCAATCAGTCTGGTGAAACAAAGAGCTATTACTTCATAGCAACAAAAGTTTGGAATCTGTTAACAAGGTTTATTAAAATCCTTGCAATGTGCATTGATCATCCAGAGGGAATTGTGTTTTTCTCAACAAAAGTGGAACATTCATTCAATTTTCTGATAGTTAAAGCATAACTAAGCCCATTGATTTGACTGTGTTGCAAAAGCATTACTATCAAGACCTGTTGTATTTAAGTGTTACAGTTGCTTGCGTTCTCGAAAGAACGGTCAAGCCATCAAATTGCTGGTGTCATAATTGATCACATGTGCAGCACCATGGCAACTGTAGATCAAAACGAGGATAAGCTGGCAAGTTTTTGTTCTGCTTTAATGGGGTCCAATTGACAATTGTGTTTGCCCATAGTGAGAAAGATGGGGAAAAAAAATTATAGAACAGAATTCTAACTGTGAATTTTGTTTGGGAAAAATTTTGCGCATTGTATTTATCAATTACTATTGCATCGTTATGTCATAATTGCATTGTAAAATGAAAAGTAAAATTCCAAACGTTGGCATTGCAATAGAAAGACTTTCTTAGGGTTTTCATATGAATTCTGTCCTAGTTTATATATATTATGAATTTTCAAACTGTGTTGCTGTGTGGCCATCTTTGCAGTCATGATTACAGGAAAAGAAGTGCAGCAGCTTTGGAGTGGGTAAACTGGTGGCAGGTGGTCTATGGTATAGGAGCACAAGCCTCTCTGTCCAGGTACAGTTTCATCTGTAGCCTCTGCATCATCTGCTCCTTTGTCTTTTGTTGGCAGTGTTGGGCACAAGTAGCCCATTATCAGAGACACCTGTCGCAGAGATCACCAGCCTGTTTTATTTTTGAGCAACACAGTAGGAATTTGGAAGAAGTAATGGTGGAATCTTTCTCCAAAAATTGTTTAATTTCTAAAAGTGCGCTTAAAAAATTAAGGCTTTTTCTTTTGATACAGTTGGATAAGCACCACAAACCTGTGATATGAGAATAAAGTTACTTGTCTGATGAATTCCAGACAAGCAGCTAAATGCGTGGCTGAAATATATACCGGTACATATAATTCTGTGAAGCCAGTTTTGTGATATGAGCACTTCCTCCAGATAGTACAGCCAGATCCCCCCCCGCCCCCCTCTAGCAACGTCACTGTATGTGTCAGTGTGAATGAAGCCTAACACTTTCAATTATAACATCAACATATAATAAAAATATAGAAATTATTAGATTTTTTTTCCAAGAATATATATATATATATATATATATATATATATATATATATATATATATATATATATATATATATATATATATATATATATATATATATATATATATATATATATATATATATATATATATATAAAATATTATATTTTAGTTTTGGGTGGAGAGGAATTAAAGCTGCCTGTGCCCCTGTTAGGGAGAATCACCCTCTTTATTTGTTATTTACCATTATCATTGACGGTGAAAGTAAAAAAAATCACAAATATTGGGTTGTCCCCATAAAAGTAAATCTTCCACTGGGGACACTAGTTCTGGTGACCTGGATGTCACCCAAGGGATTCTTTGCAGGGATTTTCTGTTTTGGCCATGGGACAGGAAGTGAAGGTAAATGTCCCTAGTGGGACACAGATAGGAAAATAAACTGGCAGGGGTTAATTCTCCCTTAGGCTCGGTTTCAACTATTGCAAACCCAAAGTCGCGCGATTTTGCCGTGATTTTACCGTCATTTTTTGCCACAATTTTCATGCGACTTGAAGCCATGCCTGTGTATTTTTGAGGTCCTGGACCTCAAGTCGCATCAAAGTGAGACCAAAGTAGCGCAGGGACTACTTTGATGTAGCACAGATATGAAGGGTACTCATGGGAAATCATTGGGTACAACTTTTCATTGCGACTTTGCAGTCCCAAGTCGCACAAGTAGAAACTGTGCCTTACTCTATCCAAAATGAAAGAGTTTTGCCTATAATTCTACTTTTGATTTTACGTTACTGAACCAGTAACACAAGAATGCCATACCTCCCAACTTTCTGAGATGGAAACATGGGACACCTATTAGTGAAAATATGTCGGTATAGGAAACACACACCATGCTGTCTGTACGGGAGAATTACCACTATTATTTCTTTTTTATATTGCTGATTGAAATTTGCAAATGCAGCAATTTAGAAATTGGGTGAAAGGATAAGTAGTCCATTTTATACAACTATAAAGATCTTTCCAAGATGAGGGACAAATGAGGAGGAAGGAGGGACAGAGAGACCTCCAAATGCCTTTTTAGTAGTTCGGTGTATAAACAAGTCTCTTGGGCATGACAGATTTCTGCCAATTGATCAACTACTGATCAGTTGACAGTCATGAGATGAGCATCACATGATACTGGTGAGCCAATAGAAAGAGATTAATGCTGTCAGGTCACATGCCGCAGGTTCAAAAGCTCTGCACTAGTCCTTTACCTTTTAGCAAGCTTTACCATTTCTGCAAAAGAACATAAATAATGATATAATTAAAATATCTATGCATTAAAATTTCCATTGCGAGGTGTAGTCGAGTGACGCAAACCAAGCTTTGACTTATTGTTTGTATAGTCTTTGTTATTAAAGCAAGCTTAAACTTTTAAGTAGCATGGATGGCGTCCTATGGGAAAATTTGCGTTTAGTTTACTACTGAGAGATATTCCACATTATTTCCCAGATTGTTGGATAATCTCTCACTTGTAGGTCACAAAGGGCCTATTGTTACAGTTTAACATTCTTGCAGTTTGTTTAGGCTGACTGATAGGAGATATAAATGCTACAATTATTATACTACCAGATGTTCTTTATGCACTGATATAATTTGCTATGCTTGGCTTACAGATCCGTGGAGAAAGAGAGTAAAATGTATAGCAAGTAAAATGTCATCGATCCAACAACTGGATTGCAAATTATTTTATATTTATTTATATGGGAGTTGTCTATTCCCTGTAGAGCCCTTCTATTCACAGATACCTTTCCAAGTTAACCACAGTGTGTTTTTTTGCCATATGTACTCATACAAAAAGTATTCATCTGCTTTTCCTCATCCTCCAGCATAGTCTGCGGGGGCTCCAGGATCGACATGACAAGATAAGCGTGTCCAATTCCTGCCTAATTGCCTTATGAAGACTTACAAATGACAATGTTCTGAATATGAAGGAGCTCTAGCTAAAGTAAAATCCTCTTCTAGGACTCCAGCTGGAAAGTTTTTAGCGGCCTGTCAATTCACTCTTAAAATCTCGGCGTGACATACGAGACTCTTAATACCAGGAGGGAAGTATTCGGGAGAGGAAAGCGTTCGTTCATTTATCTGGTGATGACAGTGGATTGCTGGTTTCGACTCGTTCACATGAGCTCATATTCTAGTATTTGATGGTGATAAGGAGAATGAAGGTCTTATTACAAGAGAATTTTGTTTTTAAAGCTACAAATCCAAATGACCTTTAATGTGTCCATTGGAATCAATCAAATATGCCTATGAATAGGAAAATCTCTTCTTCGAGTAAGATTGATGCCGCGTACACACGATCATTTTTCAGCATGAAAAAAACGTTGTTTTTCAAAATCGTCATTTAAAATGATTGTGTGTGTGGGCTTCACATAATTTTTCAGGTTCTGAAAAACGCCCAAAACAAAAATTCGAACATGCTGCATTTTTTAACGTAGTTTTAAACAATGTAATTTTTCGGGATGTAAAAAATGATCGTGTGTGGGCTAAAACGACGAAAAAAAACATGCATGCTCAGAAGCAAGTTATGAGACGGGAGCGCTCGTTCTGGTAAAACTACCGTTCATAATGGAGTAAGCACATTCATCACGCTGTAACAGACAAAAAAACGCGAATCGTCTTTTACTAACACGGAATCAGCTAAAGCAACCCAAGGGCGAATGGAACTTTCCCTTTAAAGTGCCGTTGTACGTGTTGTACGTCACGGCGCTTTGCTAGATCATTTTTTTTAAACGATGGTGCGTGGGCAACAACGTTTTAATGATGAAGTTGGGAAAAATTTTTTTTTAGACATGCTGAAAAACAACGTTTTCTTTCATGCTAAAAATGATCGTGTGTACACGGCATGAGATCTGGAAATGTTATGCTTGTTTGTTATTGCTTGGGTATTAATTCCTTAATCCCCCATTCATTGCAAACAAAGCTACCATTGGGTTGCCTTTCTTGTTGATATTAGGCGGTCTATAGATAGAAGCATCAAATGATAATTGCAATATGTATGTGGTCGTATAGACCTCGTTAGAACATTTTTATGGAGGGGAACACATTTTTGGCAGAACAGAAATTTTTGGCATCCGAGTTATTGTTCCCCCAAGATAAGCAATAGTATCATAGATATGTTAACCACTTCCATACAGGGCACTTACGCACCTTCCCAAGCCAATTTTCAGCTTTCAGCACTGCCGCACTTTGAATGGCAATTGTGCGGTTATGCTACACTGTACCCAAACAAAATTGGCGTCCTTTTTTCTCCACAAATAGAGCTTTCTTTTGGTGGTATTTGATCACCTCTGCGATTTTTTTTTTTTTTTTTTTTTTTGCGCAACAACTAAAAAAAATTTAGAAAAAAAATTACGTTTTTATTTTTTTCTGTTAATTTTTTTGTAAATAAGTAAGTTTTCTCTTTCAATTACGGGCACTGATATGGCGGCACTGATGAGATGGCACTGATGGACATCGATGAGGTAGTACTGATGGGCACAGATAAGGTGGCACTGATTGGCAGCGCTGGTATGCGGCACTGATGGGCACACATGGGCGGCACTGATGGGCACACATGGGCGGCACTGATGGGCACTCATGGGCGGCACTGGGCACTCATGGGCGGCACAGATGGGCACTCATGGGTGGCACAGATGGGCACTGATAGGTGGGCACTGGGCATGGATGGGCACTGTGGGGTGGCACTGATGGACACTGTGGGGTGGCACTGATGGACACTGTGGGGCGGCACTTATTTTTCCTATGTTGCCAGTCAGTGCCCATTTGTGGGCACTGATTGGCATCTTTTTTTATTTTTTAATGGTTGTGTTTTTTTTTAGACTTTGTTTTTTGTTGTTGCCCTTCCCTGGTGGTCCAGTGTGGCGATCCGAGGGGGCGCTGCGCTGATAAACAATCAGCGCGAACCCCCCCTGTCAGGAGAGCCGCCGATCGGCTCTCCTCTACTCGTGTCTGTCAGACGCGAGTGAGGAAGCGCTGTCAACGGCTCTTCCTGTTTACATCGTCATCAGCCGTGGTTGGACACGGCTGATCACGTGGTAAAGAGTCTCCGTGAGAGACTATTTACCGAGATCGGTGTTGCGGGGTGTCAGACTGACACCCTGCAACAACGATCGCCGCGATGCGGGCGGCAAGTGGTTAAGGACCATTCTAGCAAAAAATATTGTAGTCTGGTAAATGTGTAAGGCCCCACGTACACGGGATGCTTCTAAATGTACATTCAGAGGCAGTTGGACGCTTTTTACAACTGCCCCTGAACTCATTCAATGTTCTCCTATGTGACCATGTACACAGTCTCGTTTATTGCTGTTTTTAGGCAGTTGCGTTTAACAGCGTTTCTTTGAAACCAAAAAAATGGGTTCAGACGCCGAATATTTCACGTTTTAGACGCCAAACGTGACTAAACATGGTTAAACAAGGTAACCCACGTTTAGCAGCGTTTCGTTTAAAGGAGTTTTTCGTTTTTGGCCATTAAAAAAAAAATATATATATATATATATACGTAAACGCGGGATGTAAACGCAGCAAAACAGACGTTTTAAACGTGGGTTACTATCTGTCAAGTTAAATAGTTCAGGAGCAGTTGTAAAAATGTGTAAAAATGTTGTAAAAATGTCCCGTGTACATGAAGCCTAATACTTAAGGTAAAACATGTTTAGGCATCAGTATCCCCCTCCCCTTTTTTTTTCCTTACCTGAGCCCTCCTATGGGGGCAGTGGACAGAGAGGAGGAGCTAGGAGCATCGGCAAGGGACCCAAGAAGAGGGGGTTTGGGGCCACTTCGTACAGTTCCATTGCACAGAGCAGGTAAGTATGAACCTGTTTGTAAACCTAATTTTTTATCTTATTTTTATAATCACTTTTCAAAGGCATAGAAAGCAGGTTATATGGTTTTCAATGACATAATCCGCTTCAGTGCTGCAGAACCTGCTGCATTTTCTCTGCACGGAACTGCACTGGAATGCACTAAAATGCATTAAACATGCACCAGACCACAGTAAAGTGAATGCTGGAATGCATCCGAAAACAAAAATGCACCAGACACATTAAAAATGTGCATGCAGAAATGCATTTGGAACAGATATGGAGTTAATTTTTTATTTTTTTTGTGGTGTGAACCGGCCCTTTTAATATTTTTTATCTTTATCCAGATTTACGTAATAAAAGTGGCCCATTGGCATTAAAATGTCATTAAAATGTCATATGTATGGTTGATTTATATATATATATATATAAATCAACCATACATATGACATTTTAATGCCAATGGGCCACTTTTATTATAAAGATCTTTGTCCAGGAATATTTATAAATGCCGGTCTGTGGCTAAGTTTGTGGTGCTGGCACACAGGCTATGCTTCCAGTGCTTTTGCTGTCCAGGATAATTCGTCAAGCTGATTATCAGCTGAGCTTATATAGTAAACAGCCTTATAAAAAGCATGTTTTTAGCTCTGTGCGACAAGACAGAAAAAAAATAGTCTTTTATTTCTAATTTAACAGCTGTTGTCCATAGTGAACTTTTTTTTTTTATTTATTTATTTATTTATTTTATTTTACTTATTTTGTGCTTACCTATTGTATTGCCTTTTGCTGAATTTGTCATTTTTCTTATGAAGAGTAAAGTGTTGGCCAGTTCACAGCTTTGAGGTTTTTGGGCTGTGCATTGTATGAGTGTTGCAGTTTACATCATTTGAACTCTATAGTGTTCATCTTGATTCAATATCAAACTTTTTTTTAAGCGCACAGGTGCAATGGGTCCGGACTCATTAGTGGTGCTTTTGGCATACATGAAATTACGTTTTTTGCACAATCGTTTTTATTGACTTTTGTACTTGCAATCAAAATGAGAGTCATTCTGTATAGAGAAACACTAGAACATGTACACAAAAAAAGTAAAGCTGAGAACGGTTCTCACCTTCCACACTGAAAAGTGCAAACCATGTTGCCTGTAGAATAAATGAATGTGGTTCTTTGCTAGGCATGAACATTGCCAGAAAAAAATATATATATATATATATATATATATATTAATATATATATATTAATATAATATATATAAATATAACAAAAATCAATAATAAAAATGTTTTAATTGTAACTACTGACATTATACACTGCTCTACTGACACTATCCATTGCCCTACTGCTATATATACACACACTCTAGTGTGCTTTGGGGTGCACACTCTAATGCAATAGGCTGCCAGAAACTGAGCATTTACTTGATCAAGACTGTGATTGAATAGAGAAGGAGCAGCAACTTACTGATGAGATCATCTCTGTGCTTTTCTTCCAAACAACCAGCTCTGTTTGTTGCAGCATTCTGTGAAAGCTCTGGCACAGTAACGAGTTGGAATTAAATAGCAATTTTGCTGGCGCTCAATAGAGCAAACCGGGCAGAGAGGTGCATGAATGGCAGTGGCAGCTGGTGACGTTTTAGAATTGTGGCGGATTAGACCCCGCCCTTAATTTTTGACCCATCCCACTTCTCATAAGACCCATTAAAGACCCCACCCACTCTGTCCCCTGTATTCCACTTGCTTCCACCCATAGAGTATGGTGTATAATATAGTGAAAAACTATACACTATGCAGTAAACTATACTATATGCATTATAATATATACACTATACTATATGAGGCTCTAGCACTTCAGGACGTTCATCTTTTCTGTGAGGGTTTAACATACATGACTGACACTCACTCATGGAGTTGAACTTGACACCAACAGGAATCCCTAGGGGCTGGGCACAATTTAATCCCAAGCTGGCCGGGGGCTCATCGCTATGCTCTGCTGCTCTCGCCCTGTTGCCCGACTCCCGTGACCCCGCCGGCGCTGTGCTCTGCTCAGTCTGCTGCTCTGTCTTTCTCCTTTCTCCTAGCTCTCCTCTGTCCACTCTGCACACAAGATGGCGGGCTGGAGAAGGAGAGACCAAGTGTTGGAGTGTGACTTGCAGGGGCATGGCTGGGCAGCAGGCCAGGCTGTGAAACTGCAGGCAGGGAAGATCTTGGTCCAGGGAGGGACCAAATTTAGGCTCAATAGACTAGGCGGGCCAGGATTGGGATTTCAGCCCACTCTAACAAGCTCCTAATAACATAATAGAATACTGGCAAGCAGCCAGCAACGGGGACTTCGGAGAAATTATTTTTGACGGACGTCCTGTTGCTAGACAGATGGGCCTTTTTTTTTTCTACCTAGCAAGTAGCAACCGCAACACAAAAACATTATAATTTTATTTTAGTTTTATTTTTTTGTGTACTTTTTTTTTTTTTGCAAGAAAGCTAGTGGGGCACTGCCCCAGCAGCCCCTATGGACAAACCTCCACTGATGATTGGTAACCCTTTTTCTTCCTTGATTTAAAGGGAACCTATTTCTTGGCCCTGTCTTCTGGTCTTCTATTGGCTTGAATCAAAGTCTGTTTATTCGCTAGAATTTTGGGGAATCGGATCCTATTCTGTATTGTCACTGCAGAGGTAAAAAAAATCTGCGGTTATCTTTAATAGCCAACCAGCTTTTTGGATAATGTCACTGGGAGTTTAAAATATTTTTTTTGCTTTTGGATTTAATGCATTAGCATGATCCAACGATGGTCAGCAGGATCATCTTTGGCCATTTTTGGTTTACTTTTTCATTGTATGTTTTATGGTTAGGTATGTTCAAATCCAAATAAGACATCTGGTAGATCACCCATCCTCCTCTAAGGTCCCCCACCAGTGCTCTTGTCTCCTTGCTTGCTATGGGAGCACTTGGACCCCTTTCACACTGAAGCGTTTTTACAGCGTTTTAGCGTTAAAAATAGCGCTCTTAAAACGCTCTCCATGCATCTCAATGGACCCTTTCACACGGAGTCCTGCAAGCAGCATCTTTGGAGCAGTTTTTGGGCGCTGAAAAAACGCCCCTCTCCATTGAAATGAATTGAAAAGCGCTGTAAAAACGCCTTACCCTTTCACACTGAGGCACTGCAAAAACACCCTAAAACGTTTCGGGCGCTGGCAGTGTAAAAGGGCTCTAAAAGCACTCGGGCTTTCACATTGGGATTGCAGATGAGGCTTCGCTCGAATAATGCTCCAATAACGTTCGAAAATGTGCATGCATAATTGGGTGGTTGGGTTGAATTTTTTTCAGCCAATAGAAACACAATAAGTGGAATACCTTTTATATACACAGTCCTATACCAAGTGTTCCATACATTACAGAGATGTACAGTATAGGTCTTTTTTTCTTGTCCTCATATACACTTTAAGCTCCAGTGAAGACTCAAGGTCTGCTTGAGAGGAGCATTCTGGCATCATTGATCACATCTGTGCCTTGTAGTATTTTGACAGGTTTCAAGGTAAAACGAAGTATAGCGCTGTTCTGTGTGAGGATGTAAATGGGTTTTTACATTGGTGAACTTGATTCCTTGATATATCTTTCTATACATTGCGCCCATGTTAACTGCTTGAAAGTCTTTTCGCCATGATCAAAAGATGCTTTTTTTGCAAAAAGGAGGCGTTGTTAGGGTTTTCCATACACTTTAATTTTTACTACTCTTGGATTGCAGATTCCCTAAAGTCCTAATAGTTTTCCTGTGCCACAATAACCACCAGTGGAAGGATCCATTTTAAACGCAGTTTTCCAAGCTCTTCCTACACATTATTATTATTATTATTATTATTATTATTATTATTATTATTATTATTATACAGGATTTGTATAGTGCCAACAGTTTGCACAGTGCTTTAAAACATGAGGGCAGACAGTACAGTTACAATACAATGGAAATCAAAGGGCGCTGCTCATTAGAGCTTATAATCTAGGAGGGAGGGTCAAGTGGTAAAAAAAAGGTAGTAGCTGTGGGGGATGAACTAATGAAGAAAATAAAAGTGCAGTTGTTGGCTGTGGGTAGGATATGTTTCTCCTAGGAGGAGGGTTTTCAGGACAGATTGGGGTAGAAAGTTCCATAGGATGGGAGAGGCTCTGGAAAAGTCCTAGAGGCGAGCATGAGAGGAGGTGATGAGAGAACTAGAGAGCAGGAGGTCTTGGGATAAATGAAAAGAATGATTTGGTTGGTATTTTGAGACTAGGCTATTGATGTAGCTGGGGGAAGAGTTGTGGATGGCTTTGTAAGTTGTTTACATTTTGAATTTAATTTGTTGGGTCAGTGGAAGCCAATGTAGGGATTGACAGAGAGGAGAAGCAGAAACCGAGTGGTTGGTAAGGTGGATAAGCGTGGCAGCAGCACTGTTGATTGACTGAAGGTGGGGGCGGGGGGAGCCTATGTAAAGGTAAGCCAATGACAAAGGAGCTTTGTGGTGACTTTGGTTAGAAGGGGCATATTTATAATAATAATTTATGTCTTTTTGTTCCCACAAATGGAGCTTTCTTTTGGTGCTATTTGATCACTGCTGGGTTTTTTTGCGCTAAAAGACTGAGAACTAAAATATATATATATATATATATATATATATATATATATATATATATATATATATATATATATATATATATATATATATATAATATTATTTTTTTATCTTTTTGCTATAAAACACTTATTAATAAAAAAATCTAAACAATCTAATTTCTTGATGAATTTACATCAATATGCATGACATCTAATAGAGATGCCTATGGATTTAGGGCCTCCAGGCTCAGGGATAGTACTCCCAACACAGAGAGCCATTGCTCTGTACAGTCAAAGTCCTGATTTGAAGCCAAAGGAAATACTCGCTACATTTGGGTGTGGATTAGTATATGACCCACTTCATGTGATGGCACTAAGCCAGTGGTTCTCAACCTTACTAGTGCCTTGACCCCTTGATATAATTTCCCAAGTTGTGGGGACCCTTAACAGTAAAATTTTATTTTCGTAGGCAGGCAAGACAAGTGATTTGCGCCCCTAACCCATGGACATTTAGCGCTCCCTGAGTGCCTTCCACTTGTACAGGATTAAAACCCCTTTATGGTAAATTTTTAGGATGTACCACTCTTTCTCTTTGTACCAATCTTTCTTTGTTCTCCGTTCTTTCCCTTTTCCCTCTCTCAATCCTAATTTCTTGATTTTTTTTTCTCCCCATCCCTCTTTAGCCGTTTTTTTTTATTTTTATTCTTTCTCTTATTCTTTCTTTGCCTCTTTTCTTTGTTACTCACTTTCTTTTCGTGACCCCTGTCAAATCATCATTTGACCCCGGGTTGAGAACCACTGCACTAAGCCAATCAAGTGCTTGAACAGAAAGGAGAAGAAGATGCTGAGTAAATGTGGACCTTGCATAAAAAACACAGGACCTCTATTATTGCGGAGTCCCCCACACTGGTAAGGAACAATACCTAACTAAAAGCTTAAAATAGCCACAGGATTAAAATCAAAAAGTTGAAAAATTCTAACTTAAGGCTCTAGTTTCCAACTTCTATATGTAGGCTCTATTACTATATCGCTGTGCTTCAGCGTCGCCTCTTGGGACGTGAAATCCCATGAGAATGCACTCCTCCTCCTGCGTGGTGTTCTAGATCGGTGTTTCTCAACTCCAGTCTTCAAGGTGCCCCAACAGGTCATGTTTTCAGGATTCCCCTCAGATGAAACGGCTGTTGTAATTACTAAGAGCCCATTCACACAGGGGCGTCACGACTTTGGGGGCGACTCGGCAAGGCGACCTGAAGACGACTTCAGAGGTGACTTGCAAAATGACTTCTGTATAGAAGTCAATGCAAGGCGCCCCCAAAGTCGTACAAGAACCTTTTTCTAAGTCGAAGTGACTTGCGTTGCTCCTATTAGAATGGTTCTATTGAATAGAACGAGACGCGACTTGTCAGGCGACTGTGTGAATGGGCTCTGAGGCAGTGAAACTGATCAAATCACCTGTGCAAAATAATGGAAAGCCTGAAAACATGACCTGTTGGGGGGCCTTGAGGACTGGAGTTGAGAAACTCTGTCCTAGATAACCATGTCTGAAACTAACCCAAGTTAATTGCGCAAGTGCAACACATAAGGAGACCTTTCTATTTTTTGTCCCACCGCTTTCAGACTGGCTCCTTACACATTGAATTTATTTTAACCATGAGCTGAAATACTCGCAACCATTACTGTATCTTAAAAATATCACTACTTGGCTCGTTGAACACTCCGGTAGAGTTTATCATTTACATTCTGTATGCGATACCACACTTTCTTAAACAGTGATTTTCATTGTGCGTCTTCTTAAAAGAAGCATTTGCAGACATTCATACATCATCGGTCTTTGTATCTTGCCGCTAACCTAAATTAATTAATTATGAATTATAGTCTATTTATGCTTGTGGTATTGCCATTCAGACTCCTCCAGAAGAAGTGTGTCTATATTATGATCAATTATCTTTCCTATACCAGTAAGAGTTTGATGTGTAATGTTCGCTAATGATCTTTCCTAGAACAGGCTGGCAGTGAAACGACTTCACCAGAGTCTGAGGAAACTGCTAATAATGGCCAGAGTCAACTAGTGACTTCTAGTTTATGTAAACCCTAATAATTGACTCTCCTCATATTTTTCTCCCATTTCGTTTGTTAAATATAACATTGAAAGTACCGTATATATCGGCCTATAACACACATTTTAAGAGGGAAGTTTCAGGAAAAATATATATTTTTTAAATAAAGAACATTGAAGCAAAATAAGGGTCAGTGCCCATCAATGCAGCCTGATCAATGCCCATCTGCAGCTTCACAATTGCCCATTAATGCAGCTTAATCAATGCCCATATGCAGCCTCACAATTGCCCATCAATGCAGCTTGATCAATGCCCATATGCAGCCTCACAATTGCCCATCAATGCAGATTGATCAATGCAGCTTCACAATTGCCCATCAATGCAGCTTGATCAATGCTCATCTGTAGCCTCACAATTGCCCATCAATGCAGCTTGATCAATGCCCATCAATGCAGCTTCACAATTGCCCATCAATGCAGCTTGATCAATGCCCATCTGTAGCCTCACAATTGCCCATCAATGCAGCTTGATCAATGCCCATCTGTAGCCTCACAATTGCCCATCGATGCAGCTTGATTAATGCCCATCTGCAGCCTCACAATTGCCCATCAATGCAGCTTGATTAATGCCCATCTGCAGCCTCCCCATTGCCATGAATGCAGCTTTATCAATGCCCATCTGCAGCCTTACCATTGCCCATTAATGTAGCTTAATCAATGCCAATCTGTAGCTTCACAATTGCCCATCAATGCAGCTTGATTAATGCCCATCTGCAGCCTCCCCATAGCCATGATAGCAGCCTGATCAATGCCCATTTCAGGGAGGGGGGCGGGAAGAGCGTCATCATATTACATACAGCAAGAATCTCCTGTTTACTCGGCGGCCTCTTTAATACAAAGTCCTGCCTCTTGGACCGGCTTCTATGATAGACAGAACACTGGTCCAATGCCGGCCCAGGAAACTGGACTTCCTATTACAGAGGCCGCTGAGTAAACAGGAGATTCTCGCTGTATGTAATCTGACGGCGCTCATCCTGCCCCCCTCCCCGCTCTCTCCGAGGCAGCCCAAATTGCAGTATTGGCGTATAACACGCACACACTATTTGCAACCGAAAAGGTGAGTGTTATACGCCAATAAATACAGTATTTTGATATTTTCTGCACTTATCTGTCTGATAAGTGCAGAAAATACCTGTTGATCCTATCAGAAAATCAGCTGTGCTGTGAAATCTGCCTTTGCTATCTTAAGGAGTCTAATCTGCCTTTTCAGTTTTTCTCTTGGACTACAAAACCCCTCCTATGTTGTGGTGATGAGGAGAATAAGCAGTATTTTGTAGTTCAGCAAGAGCCAATTGGGCAGGTCTTGCACCATTCCGTTAGATTTCAGTCCACAAAAACACTGTCAGCCTACAACAGGAAATTGGGCGTTAAGTTCTTCTCTAGTAGGAATGACAGGTACTTTTCTGAAGACCCCATACGTGGGGAGTGTCTACTCAGTATAGCCGCTACCATACATTAGTAGTTTTCCTGCATGGGACGCACTTTTTTTTTTTTTCACTTTTTTTCTCTTTTTTTCCTTACTTTTCTGTACTTCCAGCCTTTAAAGAGGAAGTAAACCCTCTGCAAAAAAAAAAAAAACACCCTGCAAGACAAAGACATAATGAGCTAGTATGCATAGCATACTAGTTCATTATGAATTACTTACCTGAGATCGAAACCCCCACAGCGGTCCTCGTTCCCCCTTCCTTCGTCGCCACTATCTCTCCCGTAGTGACTTCCGTGTATCGCGGCTCCGGCGCTGTGATTTGGCAGAGCCGCGATGATGTCAATCCCACGTATGCATGCGGGAGCCGCCAGTCACAGCACATCCTCCTTTACAAATGGCATGATGCCATTTCTAAGGTGCGCCTGTGCCGTCGTCTACAGCGCATACTCCGTAGACATCGGCGCAAGTCTCTAGTGTAAATATCTCCTAAACCGTGTAGGTTTAGGAGATATTTCTTGCACCTACAGGTAAGCCTTAATCTAGGCTTACCTGTAGGCAAAAGTGGTTTGTAAGGGTTTACAACCACTTTAAAGCAGCGGCCTCAAACTGGCATCTGTGGATAGCAATTGGTGCAATATGATTTAGATTTCTGGTGTCCTAGACAAACCAGGGGTAGCTTAAGATAACGCAATAAAATCCATACAATAGCAGTACATGAATGGAAATTCACATTCATGGTCACAATATTTCTAAAGAGATTGATCAGATTCAAGCATCGCTGTTCAAATTCAGATGGTGTCTGGGTTGTCAAGTGAGCAAGAGCAGCGATGAAAACGGAAGGCATCAGGTGCAGAAGTACAAAGCTTTGTGGAAAATCATGTTTGGATAAATAGTCATTTGAGTTGGAATTGTTACATGACAGTTATCACAGCATTTTTGACACCTGACAAGTTTTGCTGGAACATGAGTGAAATGATATAGTTGAAAACCTAATTTTTAAGATACCCTTGTAATCTAGCTTTGTGATATTACATGCAATTGTATCTATATACTAAAGCAGATAACCTTTTTTTTTTTTGTAACACCGATCTATAGATTCATCAGTTTGATGGTATGGGTTTGTCCAATTTTCTCTGCATTAGTAGCAGGAATAATTAAAGCAATAATTTCTTATTGCAATTTACATGTGGGTGGGTGCATTCATTTACATTTTTTTCAAGCTTTTTTTCTTTTAATTTCACCTAGAATTTCTACTAGTAATGTATTTGTGTCAAAGCATATTAACCACTTCATTACAGGGCACTTAAACCCCTTTGTGCCTAGACCAATTTTCAGCTTTCATCGCTGACGCATTTTGAATGACAATTGCGCGGTCATACAACACTGTACCCAAATTATATTTTTATCATTTTTTTCCCCACAAATAGAGCTTTCTTTTGGTGGTATTTGATCATCTCTGTGATTTTTATTTTTTGCGCTATAAACAAAAAAAGACAGAAAATTTTGAAAAAAAACACACTATTTTTTACTTTTTGTTATAATAATATCCCATTTTTTTTTTAAAAATATATATTTTTCCTCGGTTTAGGTCGATACGTATTCTTCTACATATTTTTGTTAAAAAAAAATCACAATAAGCGTATATTGATTGGTTTGCGCAAAAGTTATAGCGCCTACAAAATAGGGGATAGATTTATGATTTTTTTTTTTTTTTACTAGTAATGGCGGCGTTCTGTGTTTTTTTTTTATTTTTTATTTTTTTTTCAGGCCTGCGATATTGCGGCGGACATATCCGACACTTTGGACACAATTTTGGGACCATTCACATTTACACAGCGATCAGTGCTATAAAAATGCACTAATTACTGTATAAATGTGACTGTCAGGGAAGGGGTTAACACTAGGGTGTGAGGAAGGGGTTAAATGTATTCCATGGGTGTGTTCTAACTGTGTGTGGAGGGGGACTGACTGGGGGAGGTGACCGATGCTGTGTCCCTATGTACAAGGGACACAGCATCGGTCTCTCTCCCTGACAGGACGTGGAGCTCTGTGTTTACACACAGAGCTCCACGTCCCTGCTGTCACCGCCGATTGCAGGTACCTGGCTGACATCGTGGCCGCCAGGCACGCGCATCTGCATCTCAGCGATGCGCCGGGCACAGTGTTTCCCCGCTGCGCTCCCCCAGCGGCGCACGTGGGGAATGCACATAAAAGGACGTCCAGGGACGTCCACCCGGCAGTTGAGAGCCGTGCTGTGGACGTCTTTCGTCTATAGCGCGGCTCTCAAGTGGTTAAAGGTTACTCACTATACATATTTATAGAGAAGTGGCATTGTCGCCAGGGCTGCTATTATATAAATTATTATTATTAGAAAAAAAAAAAACACAGCGCCCCATACAGCCAACTTCAGAGGCCCCCTACCAAAAAAAATGTTGCTTCAGTTATGAATAAACAGTATGTGATTGGTACTGATAACTCATTGTCTTCATTCAGGAAAATAAGGTGCTGGTATATGTGACATATTTAGTGGACCCATCCCCCACTCTCCATTCTGAAGGATCCTATTGTGTGCCTAAGCTGTTGGTGGGAAGGAGAGGAGGGACGGCAAAGGCACTGTGGGGGTAGGAAAACATAGGGGGCCAGGGCAGCAGGGGGAAATGTATGGTGCACAGGGAGGTTAATGGGTACAGAGGGATGCACTGGGGGGCAATTACTGGAACCAAATACAATCTTCTCTGCAGCAGCTGAGAGCCAGCGAGAGAAAAATCCACCTTACAGCTGCTGCAGAGAGCCAATACAGGTGATTGGTTCCAGTAATTGAGACCCCCCCCCCAATCTGATTTAATCTGACTGGACCCCGTATAGGAGGACTGGTGGTACCACCATATCCATGCCCCCTTAGGACAGCACTACAGAAACCTTTCTTCTTTTCTGTTATGTAGTTGGAAATGGTTCTGTAGTCCTCAGAGATAATTAGGAGCAATGGGCCAGATTCACAGAAGATACGACGGCGTATCTCCTGATAATCCGTCGTATCTCTGAGTGTATCTATGCGACTGATTCATAGAATCAGTTACGCATAGATAGCTCTAAGATCCGACAGGCGTACGGCTTCGTACGCCTTCGGATCTTAGGCTGCAATACTTCGGCCGCCGCTGGGTGGAGTTTGCGTCGTTTTCCTGCGTTGGGTATGCAAATTAACTTTTACGGCGATCCACAATGGTTTTCGCGTTTGTTACGTCGTCGCTAGTAATTTTTTCCCGTCGCAAAGTTAAGCCTGCTTTAACATGGCTTAACTTTAGATGAGCCATGTTAAAGTATGGCCGTCGTTCCCGGGTCGAATTAAAAATTTTTTTTTTTTTGGCGTAAGACGTCCGAGAATACGAAAGTACGTTACGCACGTCGCCGTTCAAAAAAATGACGTCACTTTGCGCAAAGCACGGCGGGAATTTCAAAACGGAGCATGCGCAGTACGTCCGGCGCTGGAGCGCGCCTAATTTAAATGGTACACGCCCCATTTGAATTAGGCGGGCTTGCGCCGGACGTCTTTACAATACACCGCTGTAAGTTTACACGCAAGTGCTTGGTGAATCGGGCACTTGCGCTGAAAACTTGTGGCGGTGTAACGTAAACACGAAATGTTACGCCGCCGGAGTTTTCTGTGAATCTGGCCCAATGTAACTGATATGATGGCAGCACAGGAAGATATCTGTTGACCAGATTCCAGACCAGACTTTTTTTTTTTTTGCCCTTATCATACAGATATAACCAAACACTTTCAATTATATATTTAGCAGACCAAAGGAGACCAAATAAGTAAAGTTTCTAGTTCGGGTTTACATACATTTTATAGCTCAGTCTAAAATGTGAACTGTGGTCTCCCAACTCTGTAGGAGGGAGTTGATACCCCAATTCCTATTGTCACCTGTGTTTTAAAGCGGAACTAAATCCATTGAATTAACAGATTCAAAAACATTTAGGCCCCTTTCAGACGTCCGCTCCGCCTGTCCGTTATTACAAGTCCGTTAACGGACTTGTAATACATCCCTATGGGATCGCGTCCGTTAGCGGATGGAGCATCCGCTAACGTCCGCGTCCGTCGGGATCCGGTTTTCGGATGGAAGAAAACCCTATTTTTCTTCCGTCCGACGGAACGGATGCAGACGGACAGACGGTCCGTCTGCATCCGGTTC
Source organism: Rana temporaria (assembly GCF_905171775.1). Taxonomy (NCBI): domain Eukaryota; kingdom Metazoa; phylum Chordata; class Amphibia; order Anura; family Ranidae; genus Rana; species Rana temporaria. The sequence continues at coordinate 324,545,870 of NC_053493.1, forward strand.
CCCATAGGGCAGACTGGAGCTGAGACAGGGCGGTCTCTGCACTGTGTGCAGGGGCCGCCCTATCCGCCGACAGCTCAGCGGGGATCCCCGCTGAGCCGACGGAGACACACGGAGCGGCCCAGAAACGGTCCGCTCCGTGTGAAAGAGCCCTTACATTCCCGGCATGTGCTAGGAATGTAACCGTCGCATACGTTGTACTCTCAACCAAACTGTCAAACCATCCAATGGCTGGTGTCCTAACTGATCACATGTGCAGCATCACGTCGATTGAAGATCAAAGGTGGCAGCTTCCTTGGCTGAAAACTATAGGAGGGTTTAGTTCCACTTTAAAGATCACTTGACTAAAGGGATGAAATGTGAGATTTTTTTACAGGTGTATTTTTCAACTTTACAGACTCATTGTTGCTGTATATGTAAGATGAAACTTTTATAGAATGTTCTTCAGATGAAAAGTGATTTGGGGTCAGCATGTGACCTGTCAAAATATTGACTGCTATGTAATTAGCCAGAAGGAAGCCGGTGAGTGATTTACAGTATATAGATCTATTTGAGGTTTGCTTTTTGAGAAGCATGTGCAAAAGAAAAGTGTAGAAGGAAAACATAAAATAAGCTGCGGCATCTCTTTAGATGAGCACGATCCTTGGGTGCCCATTGTGGGCTTGCATATGAAAGACGCACATGTAAAGGAATGCCGGAGATCCCAGATTTCATGTGTCTGCATAAAACGTAAAAAGTTGCATTGGTGGGACCAATACTGATCTCAAGGAACAGCATGATAGTGGAAAATGTGCTTGTTCTGAATATTCCCACGCAATGCCTGCATATATTAGAGGAGCTACAGTATTGTAAAGGCTTAACAAGATAATTGCACTCCTGTATGACAAGCTTCTTAGCCGCTGCCAACCTAGCCTTCTAAAGCAGCAGCAGGCAAGTTGGAGGGTCCCATTCTCCTGGATGCTGTGGCCCGTACAGAGTGAATTGGGCATTTATGCGGCTGGAGCCACCAGGCAGTCTGTGTAACTCTATGGGGATGCCAAAACTGTACGGCCACAGCCACTAGTCCTAATTTGATGGGCGTGCAGGGGTGGGTGAGCTGCCCAGAATGCAGACGGTGTATGTTCAGGGCGGCTCACCCAACCCGTCACGCCTGTCAAATTAGGACTAGTGGTCCGTACAGTTGCTGCTTTACCCGTTGAGTTATACACGGTTCCAGCTGCAAAAAGAAAGGACAGTTCATGTTATATAGGCCACAGCGCCCATGTGAATGAGGTCTAAATTTCATGTGTAATGCAAAGTGCTGTTAAGGGATAAAGCATTGGAAGAAGGAGGGATTCGGCTCTGAATTGCGATTTGCTGCATTGCTAGGAATTAAACACCCTTCCTCTCTCCCCCTCTTCACATAGTCCCTGCTGTACTTTCCTCTATGGGTGATGAGCTGTCGGTGCCCACACAGCTAAAGTGTGAACCTATACTCTTCTCCCCTGTTTTAATGCAGTGCTTCCAGGAAAGATCAGAGCAATTTCCTGTCTGTGCTGACCAATCAGAATCGCTCTGATCCATCCCAGAAGCACTGCAGAAAGAAGGGGGAGAAGGGCGCTACATGGGTCTCATGGGCACTAACTGCTCATCACCCATGGAGGCAAGTACAGCAGTGGGTGAAGTTGGTCACGTTTTTTATATTTTTATTTTTTTTGAAAACGTAAACAAACTCTCTGAATTCATGGTGCTGGAATGGGGAATATCGATTACTAGAGAAGGGGTGGATGCTATTGTGTGATTAGTCTGATTTAACAAATTTATACATTTTACTGTATTTATTTTGTTTGTACTGTTGTGTTGTGAAGGCTTTTTGAAATGATAATATACCTAGTCTCACACAGGTTGGGAACTATAGATTTACAGAATAACATTACTTAGATCTGGTTAACACTAATGTGTTTTATTAGGTCGCACTAAATCGCATGACCGTGGAAATATTGCTTCCAAAGGTGTCTGTTTACATCAATGCGATGCGACTTTGGGAAAAGGGTCCTATGCTAATTTTTTGCCATTTCCAGTGCGGTTTGGCCCCACAGAATATGCAAAACGCATCCAAAACGCAGTCAGTCGCATCAAAGTTGCACTACCTAATCACAATGCAAACTGTGTCAAAATCGCATCACAATAGTGTGAACCGAGCTTCAACAGGCAAAGTCACTATGTACACTCTCAAGATTAGTACCTTTTTAGATTATGCAATCTATTTGCTTTATAGTGCTTGACATAGTCACAGGTTCACTTTATCAGTAATACGCTGAAAGAAATCCCGTCTGTTACCTTGTTGAGTCATATTGCGTGACTTATGAGATATTTGAGCCCCCCAGTAAATAATTCCGTGTTTTGTGTAAAGTGCTGTATAATATGTAGGTGTTGTATAAATAATGGATATTAATAACATCTGTGCTGCGGATCCTGTGGAGGATTTATTTTGGCATGTATCTGTGTCGGGTTTTTATCCACGGCCATTTATATAATTTGCTGGAATAGAAACGTTCTGATTGTGTCTCATGTAAGATTCTCTTCCATTAAGTGTCAGGTCTCCTTATAGGTTGCCCGCCTCTATGGCCTAGTTACATGCTGTTGGCATCTGTCCAGTTGAAGCTGGTAGGAGTCTACTCGCATCTCATCTTGCAGATACACATTCGTGGCTATGGGGCAGTCATCTCAAAGAGAGATTCTTATACCAAGCAGAGCAAAACATTTTCCGTGTCCCTCTAGCTAGATGCTTCCGCCGCGCTGCTGTCACTACTGACTAACCTTTGACACTTTCTAAAATACGCCAAGTGGTAAACCCAGAACGTCAGAGAGAGCTGATCTTGATGGTCGACGGCTTCATCAGAGCCCTGCAAATATTCCTGACTAATGTTAAAAGCAGATTATAGATGAATTTTAGCGATTTGATTTTTTTTTTTTTTTCAAGCTTAACCACTTCAATACCGGGCATTTTCACCCTCTTCCTGCCCAGACCATTTTTTTGTTTTTAGCGCTGTCGCACTTTGAATGACAATTGCACGGTCATGCAACACTGTTCCCAAATGGAATTTTTTATTTTTTTTCCCCACAAATAGAGCTTTCGTTTGGTATTTGATCACCTCTGTATTTTTTTTTTTTGCACTATAAACAAAAGAGCGACAATTGAAAAAAAAAAAAAAACACAATATTTTTTACTTTTTGATTTAATAAATATCACATTTAAAAAAAAAAATGGCCTCCGTTTAGGCCGATATACGTATTCCACTACATATTTTTGGTAAAAAAAATATATTGATTGGTTTGCACAAAAGTTATAGCGTCTACAAAATAGGGTAGTTTTATTGCATTTTTTTTTACACGTTTTTGGGACCATTCACATTTATACAGCGATTAGTGCTATAAAACTGCACTGATTATTGTGCAAATGTGACTGGTAGGGAAGGGGTTAACACTAGGGGGCGGGGAAGGGGTTAAATATGTTCCCTGGGAGTGATTCTTTCTGTAGGGGGAGGGGACTCACAAGGGGAGGAGACCGATCTGTGTTCCTCTGTACTGGGAACA